>NC_143046.1:74012857-74315714 GCF_057628025.1 Oncorhynchus mykiss | reverse complement strand
AGTCCACCTGTGGTAAATTCAATTGATCGGACATGATTTGGAAAGGCACACACTTGTGTATATATAAGGTCCCACAGTTGACAGAATGTCAGAGCAAAAACCAAGCCATGAGGTCAAAGGAACTGTCCATGGAGCTCCGAGACAGGATTGTGTCCAGGCACAGATCTGGGGAAGGGTACCAAAACATTTCTGCAGCATTGAAGGTCCCCAAGAACACAGTGGCCTCCATCATTATTAAATGGAAGAAATTTGGAACTACCAAAACACTTCCTACAGCCCGGACTTGAACCTGATCTAACATCTGTGGAGAAAATAGCTGTGCAGCAACGCACCACATCCAAACTGACATCGCTTGAGAGGATCTGCAGAGAAGATTGGAAGAAACTCCCCAAATACAGGTGTGCCAAGCTTGTACCGTCATTCCCAAGAAGACTTGAGGCTGTAATCACTGCCAAAGGTGCTTCAACAAAGTACTGAGTAAAGAGTCTGATATTTCAGTTTTTTATTTTTAATAAATTAGCAAACATTTCTAAAAACCTGTTTTTTCTTTGTCATTATGTATTGTGTACATTGATGAGGGGGAAGAAACGATTCATTCAATTTTAGAATAAGGCTACAATCTAACAAAATTTGGAAAATGTCAAAGGGTCTGAATACTTTCCCGAAGGCACTATATATTGCGTAATTAAGATAACTTAAATTGTGCATTATCGGGAACATAGAGAGGATAGATATTCATTAGATTAAGAAAACCTAGAACCATAACGCATAGTGAACACAAATAAATATTAATGATCTATGGTCAGTGGTGCATCACAAACTTTGTGGTTTATTTTTGTAAAAAGTTGTTGTTGTGAATTTTAACATCTTAATGAGTCTAATTGCATAATTTTACTTGTCACTGCTGCATGCGTAAATTTATGCCAACACACCAGAATGTGTTGGCATCAGTGGAAAGGCGTAAAGCGTTTGATAAACTGGGAGCAAGGCAAGCTGGGGATACTGCTGATGATGCCATCCTCAGCCAAAGCAGCATCATTCATCAGCATTACAGCGGCATTAGCAGACATTTCTCCAAGCGGGGAAGTGGTTAGCTGCCAGTCCAGTTTAGGTCTCTACACTAAAGAGCTGCTTGCTGAAGTTCAACATTTCATTGTTGAAGTTTAGTAGCTTGAGTGTTTTTTTAAGAAAACTGAACTGTGGTGGCTTCCCATTGATTCAGAGAACATGCATGCTCATAAAGTCAGGTAGATTTAATGGGACAGCTTTGTTGCCTGACACAGGCATGCAGACATTTTTTCTTTAGTTTTTTCTACCCTACAGTAATGCAGATGATTTATTTGTAAAGTTATTGAGCTGGTAATATTGTCTTGGGGGGAACACCTGTTACAACAATTTCAATAGGCTGAAATAACCATAGTGTTATGACTTTTTTTCCTACTACGCCCTAGATGCAGGTTCAATCTTGATTGCAGCAAAATGGAGAATATTTCAGGGAAGACTGTGTAATTACTGTTTTACTATACAGGTCAAAACGCAATTTAGTTTAAAATAGTCATGAAATATAGTAGTAATACTCGTAGTAATGAAAAAATGGATATAAATGTTTTACAAGGTTTGAAGTTGCTATTTTATTATGATCTTCAATAACACACACCCCAAATGTCACGACTTCTGCCGAGGTCGGTCCCTCTCCTTGTTCAGGCGGCGTTCGGCGGTCTAGCCATCGCCAATCCACCTTTCATTTTCCATTTGTTTTGTCTTGTTTTCCTGCACACCTGGTTTGCATTCCCTCATTAGTCGTCTTGCATATAACCCTCTGTTTCCCCCTATGTCTGTGTGTGGAATTGTTATGTGTAAGTGTTTGTGTACTCCAGGCTGGTTTGGCGTGGCTGGGAATTTCATAGACAGATCGTTCACCAATAGTTTAGTGGCTATGTTCCAGTGGCTATGCCCTTCCCCGTTCACGCCTTAGACAGTCGACCAATAGGGTCAAGGTTAATTAGGGAGGCCACCGCTCTCCTGGGCATGGTGACGCAGGGGGGTCACAAGGAGAGAATCAGTCTCTTCTTCATTGGCTCTCCTGCATTTCCCGTGGTGCTAGGCCTTTCCTGTTTAGCCTGTCATGACCCGACTGTTTCATGGTACCGGAGGGCTCTCACGGGGTGGTCGTGAGAGTGCTCGGGGAGGTGTTTAGGGGTTTCCGTTGGTGCTACTACGGTGGAATGACCAGAACCAGGTCTCCACCGTGTGCATTCCCCCAGAATATTCCGACTTGGCTCTCACCTTCGATGGCTCTCACCCGACGATGGGGCGACTCAATTACCACCCCATCGTCGGGGGGATTGTGCGATAAAGCTCCAGGTAGACGCCGCACTTCCTAGGAGTCACGTGTATCCCCTGTCACAAGCGGAGACGGCGGCTATGGAGACATATGTCTCCGAATCTCTGCGTCAGGGGTACATTCGGTCCTCCACTTCACCCACCTCCTCGAGTTTCTTTTTTGTGAAGAAGAAGGAGTGAGGTCTGCGCCCGTGTATTGACTATCGAGCCCTAAACCAGGGTGAAGTACAGCTACCCCCTACCTCTCATAGCCACAGCGATTGAGTCAATGCATAGGGCGCGCTTCTTCACGAAACTAGATCTCTGGAGCGCTCACAACCTGGTGCGTATCCTGGAGGGAGACGAGTGAAAGACAGCGTTCAGTACCACCTCAGGGCATTATGAGTACCTCGTCATGCCATTCGGGTTGATGAATGCTCCATCCGTCTTCCAAGCCTTTGTGGATGAGATTTTCAGGGACCTGCACGGGCAGGGTGTAGTGGTGTATATCAATGACATTCTGATATACTCTGCTACACGCGCCGAGCATGTGTCCTTGGTGCGCAAGGTGCTTGGTCAACTGTTGGAGCATGACCTGTATGTCAAGGCTGAGAAATGCCTGTTCTTCCAGCAGTCCGTCTCCTTCCTAGGATACCGCATTTCCACCTCAGGGGTGGAGATGGAGAGTGACCGCGTAATTGGCCGACTCCCACCACGGTAAAGGAGGTGCAGCGGATTCTATTACCTTGGCGCCTGTGCTGGCCCATCCGGATGCCTCTTTGGGGTTCAGGGTGGAGGTGGACGAGTCCTAGGCTGGGATAGGAGCCGTGCTCTCTCAGCGCTCAGCCCGGTGGAGTGAAACTATAATGTGGGGGACCGGGAGCTGTTGGCTGTCATCAAGGCGTTGAAGACGTGGAGACATTGGCTTGAGGGGTTAAACACCCTTTTTTCATCTGGACTGGAGTACATCCGGGAAGCACGGAGCCTGATTCCTCATCAAGCAAGGTGGGCCATGTTTTTCACCCGTTTTGTTCTCACCCTTTCTTACAGATCAGGTTCCCAGAATGTGAAGGCAGACGCACTGTCCCGGCTGTATGACACAGAGGAGTGGCCCATGGATCCTACCTCCATACTCCCGGCCTCCTGCCTGGTGGCACCGGTAGTATAGGAGCTGGACACGGACATTGAGCAGGCGTTAAGTGCAGAGCCTGCTCCCCTCCAGTGTCCCGCTGGGCGTCTGTACATTCCGTCTGCTGTCCGTGAACCCCTAATGTTTTGGTACTACTATTGGAGAGCCCTTCCTTGTCCACACCCATTCAACATTGTTCACATCTCATTAAGCCCCACCAATCTCATTAAGGGTTGATCTGACCGTTCTGTACTAACTTGTCAGCTACTTCCAGACATCTAAGAGAGAGCGAACAACTCACTGAACATGACTCGCGTTGGTGACTGCAAATGTGCTGTCAGATTGTCTGTTCGGAAATTCAGAGCATTTCGTGTTCAGAATACACACTGGAAACTCTGGCCAATAAGTAGGGTTGTTCCGAAAGCTCTGACCTCACAATAACAGTCAAGCACCCAAGCTAACTGACTAAAATTGGCTAGCTACTTCCAGACACATAATGAGAGAACACCCTACTCTGACCATTTTACTCACCCTAGCAGAGCTGGTTAGGCAGTTTTTCTGTTTATCAAGAGTGTTGGTGACTAACTGTGCTGCTGGCAACAACTGAATTACGCTTTGTTGCCGATTTACTGACACCGGACATATTCAAAGGGTGTTGAACTTTTAAAAAAAATATCAGTTATTCTGCGCCCTGGCACACTTAGACGAGAGTCTTTTGTTAAGAAATGTATCTAGATAGCTAGCTAGGTAAACAATGAATCCCAACGCATGGCGTAACATAAGTTTGCGAGCCAGCCATCTAGCAGTACACTTTAACTAGAAATGAAAATACTTTATCTAAATTAGTGGAGTCTTTTGTCAAGGCATGTAACTAGCTAGCTAAACAATGGACCACAATCACAACTCATAACGTTACTACCCTGCACAAATCTGCAGGTAGCTAACCAACCAAGTTCTATGGCTATAACTAGTCAAGCAAATGTGTCTGAGATATGAAGAATAAGATCATGCGCATACCGTTAGCTAGCGACCCAGCCAGCTAATGTTAGTTAGCTAACAGTAGACTTGAAATGAAACCTCTTTCTATCAAAATTAGAAATGTGTAATATCTGACAATGTAGTTAGCTAAACTATCTTACCAGTATACGTCATGGTTGCCTTAGTTTGACGATGTAATCCAGTGCTTTTTCCATCTCCTTAGCTATTATACTCAAAATCCACTGATTTCAAATCTCGGTCCTCCAGAAATTGGAGCGCATACGCATAACATTAGTTAGCTAACAGTACACTTTAACTTGACATTAGGTCCACGCAGTTTTACTACGCGATACATGTTTTTAAAAAGTCACATTCGAAACGATTACCTAAACATACTGACCAGCTCCAATAGACAGACGAGTGCTATTTGGCAGACCAATCGAAATTCATCTCTCGGCATGTCCAGCCCACTCATTATCTCAGCCAATCATGGCTAGCTGGACGGTTGCTGCCATTTTCTGTGGCTAAACCAACTAGGCTCGTAATCTAACAATTGTATTCGTATTTACAGATGGCATTCAAATTTGATATTAAGGCACATGAAAGTTCAAATAGCTCTCCTGTGAAGTCGGGATTTGCAACATACGCCTAGTTTCCTGAATCGGGTCACGTTTTTTTACCATCACCCACTGTCCTGGTACTACGTCATGTCCCCCCTCAGGAGTTATTCCCCACACCTCGTTTACTTGTCTTTCTGCTTCCCCTACTGCATTAGAGTTGTATGCAATAGTTAAGCAATGTGTCAATCAAAGTGAATGTCTGCTTTTCTCAAATCTAATGTGCCTGTCACTATCACATTGTCCATTGTAGTAACTGTCAAGCCTGCCTCCCCCTTCCACAATGCTTGAACCGTCTGTGTATATGATAAACTCAGGGTTTTCCAATGGATGACTCTTAATAGACCCATCAGAGATCTGATCCAAAACCAACTCACAACAGTAATGTTCAAGTTATGTGGTATCTGGAGGAAGCATCAGAGTAGCTGAATTACATGATGTGCCATGTTGTATGATGATGTTAGGAGCCTCCAACACCATTGACTATTTGTTCCAGCGAGCAGCTGTGGCCCTGTGCAGCTCGATTCATTGTCAAATGCGTATGAACAGCATGTCGGCAGAATGTGTCTTTTCAACTATAGTCATGTCCCATAGATCTTTATCACTAAGTAGCGTCCATAGCTTCCTTGCTGATGGGATATTGCTTTGTGCAAGGTGGGGAAACACCTGTCAAGCACACTGGTTTCATATCTAAAGTTCCACACTCATCTTTCTTCGTTGTCTAAATAGCATGGTTCTAATCTGTAGATTCCTGCAGTTGTCTAATTTGCCACGTCACCTTTCCTTCAGATGTTCAATGTATAGTCAAGTTGCATAATAACATCAAGGCTTAAGATAGATTGTTCAAATGAGCCTATCCACACCCTGGACCAATAGAAATTGATAATGGTTTGGTCTGTTTCATATCTGCCCCCCCCCCCCCCCCCCCCCCGACCCCCTCCCTCCTGTTGCTCTCATCTCCTTGCCCGTGTACTGAGGACATATAAAGTTGAAGTCGAAAGTTTACATACACTTATGTTGGGGTAATTAACTCGTTTTTCAACCACTCCACAAATTTCTTGATAACAAACTATAACTTTGGCAAGTCGGTTAAGACATGTACTTTGTGCATAACACAAGTCATTTTTCCAACAATTGTTTACAGACAGATTATTTCACTTATAATTGACTGTATCACAATTCCAGTGGGTCAGATGTTTACATACACTAAGTTGACTGTGCCTTTAAACAGCTTGGAAAATTCCAGAAAATGATGTCATGGCTTTAGAAGCTTCTTATAGGCTAATTGACATCATTGAATCAATTGGAGGTGTACCTGTGGATGTATGTCAAGGACTACCTTCAAACTCAGTGCCTCTTTGCTTGACATCTTGGGAAAATCAAAATAAATCTGCCAAGACTTCAGAAAAAAAATTGTAGAACACCACAAGTCTGGTTCATCCTTGGGAGCAATTTCCAAATGCCTGAAGGTACCACTTTAATTTGTACAAACAACAGTATGCAAGTATGAACACCATGGGACCACGCAGCCATCATACTGCTCAGAAGGAGACGCATTCTGTCTCCTAGAGATGAACGTACTTTGGTACGAAAAGTGTGAATCAATCCCAGAACAACAGCCAAGGACCTTGTGAAGATGCTGGAGGAAACAACTACAAAAGTATCTATATCCACAGTAAAATTAGTCCTATATCGACATAACCTGAAAGGCAGCTCAGCAAGGAAGAAGCCACTGCTCCAAAACCACCATAAAAAAGCCAGACTACAGTTTGCAACTGCACATGGGGACATTGTACTTTTTGGAGAACTGTCCTCTGGTCTGAAAAAACAAAAATAGAACTGTTTGGCCATAATGACCATCGTTATGTTTGGAGGAAAAAGGGGGATGCTTGCAAGCCGAAGAACACCATCCCAACTGTGAAGCAAGGGGGTGGCAGCATCATGTTGTGGGGGGTGCTTTGCTGCTGGAGGGACTGGTCTACCTCATAAAATAGATGGCATCATGAGGCAAGAAAATTACATGTCTATATTGAAGCAACATCTCAAGACATCAGTCAGGAAGTTAAAGCTTGGTCGCAAATGGGTCTTCCAAATGGACAATGACCCCAAGCATACTTCCAAAGTTGTGGAAAAATGGCTTAAGGACAACAAAATAAAATTATTGGAGTGGCAGGAGCCGGAGCCGCCCGTCAGCCAGGAGCTTCCAGAGCCGTCAGTCAGCCAGGAGCTGCCGGAATCGCCCTTAACTCCAGAGCAGCCGGAGTCTCCTGCCTGTCCGGTGCTGCCGGAATCTCCCGTTCATCTGGTGCTGCCGGAATCTCCCGTCCATTCGGGACCCGTGGCTTGGGTCCCCAGTCCGAGGTTGGCGGCGAGGGTCACCTCTCCAAAGAGGCCACGGAGGCGGTTAAAGAGGCGGAGAAAGACTATGGTGGAGTGGGGTCCACGTCCCGCGCCAGAGCCGCCACCGCAGACAGACACCCACCCAGACCCTCACCTATAGGTTCAGGTTTTGCGGCCGG
The DNA here is from genome assembly GCF_057628025.1 of Oncorhynchus mykiss. NCBI lineage: Eukaryota > Metazoa > Chordata > Actinopteri > Salmoniformes > Salmonidae > Oncorhynchus > Oncorhynchus mykiss. The sequence continues at coordinate 74,308,149 of NC_143046.1, read as the reverse complement.
AGTCCGCACCTTTGGGGGGGGGGGATACTGTCACGTTCTAACCTTAGTTATTTTGTTATGTCTTTGTTTTAGTATGGTCAGGGCGTGAGTTGGGTGGGTTGTCAATGTTCCTTTTTCTATGATTTGGGATTTCTGTGTTTGGCCTGGTATGGTTCTCAATCAGAAGCAGCTGCCGACCGTTGTTCCTGATTGAGAACCATACTTAGGTAGCCTGGTTTCACTTTTGGGTTGTGGGTGATTATTTTCTGTGTCAGTGTTTGTTCCACACGGAACTGTTTCGGTTTTGATATTTCACGTTGTCGTTTATCGTTTTGGTCAGTGTTCATTAGTCTTATTAAACAATATGGACACTTACCACGCTGCGCATTGGTCCTCCGATCCTTCCTACTACTCCTCTTCGTTAGAAGGACCAAGCAGCGTGGTAACAGGCAGCAGCAGCGATCTCGAGGAGGACATTCGTTACAGACCCAAGTTAAACAATTTAATTAAAGACAGTGCTACCAAATACTAATTGAGCGTATGTAAACTTTTGACCCACTGGAATGTGATGAAAGAAATAAAAGCTGAAATAAATAATTCTCTCTACTATTATTCTGACATTTCACATTCTTAAAATAAAGTGGTGATACTAACTGACCTAAGACTTATTACTAGGATTAAATGTCAGGAATTGTGAAAAACTGAGTTTAAATGCACTTGGCTAAGGTGTATGTAAACTTCCGACTTCAACTGTGTTGTGTATTTATCTTATATATTTATCAATATTCTTACAGTGGCCAGGCAGCCCTTTTTTTGTCCAGTTAATATATAAGATGCTTAAATGCATGAGGAATAATCACAGTCAACTATAAAAGCTAATCTTGCTATAAAAGATGCGGCCAATTGAACACTTCACACATAGAGATTGATGCATTTTCCTTTTTGTTGAAGTACATGACATTTACCACAGTTCATTTTTAATAAGAATTCATGAACCTTTCACAGACCATGAACCAATAAGATGTTACCCCCATTTACTTAACTCGGGACATCAAAAAATCATGATAAGATCAGATACTTTAAGAGTCTAAACTACCCCATGGAATAGAAAACATTTTCAACACAGATTGACATATTCGTTTTGACACATTCATGAAACGTATCACTTTTTTCCCATCACTTTCCACTTCGTTGCATTTGTCTTGCTCTCGCATCACTGGTTTCTCGTCCCCTTACCTTTTGCAATTATCTTTGATTGGACTACTTTCAGAATTTATCCAGGTATCTATGTTAAATGTTAATAAACTCTGTGTTAAAGGCAAATGTGTCCTCAATGGTAATCAACAAATATATTTACACTCTTCACTTATTATTTTAAGAGGCAATTGAGAAAGCCAATGAGGCTAAATGAGAACTATATGGGTTAAATTACCATCAAAGGACAACTATGTTCAGTGAATGGTACAATTATAAAGGATTTGGAAGAATTATATCCTAAAGCTTTGCTCATTTAAAATTATGTTTACTTCTTCTCTATTAATTCAGAATGGTTTAAAAAATTGCTTACTGAATTTCATGTTGCATTTATGCAGGTGTTACAGGCCATTGGTCATACCTAAATAGCATTTAAAATATACTTTATTATTAGATTTTAAATCCATATTATGACCTGCTACTTCATGTTGATGGTATTGGGCAGTTTATTTTCCAAAATGCAAGCTTCTCCATCTGTCCGGTATATAAACTCAACAAAAAAAGAAATGTGTAAACTTAACATGTGTAAATATGTGTATGAACACAACAAGATTCAACAACTGAGACATAAACTGAACAAGTTCCACAGACTAACAGAAATTGAATAATGTGTCCCTGAACAGAACAAAGGGATCAAAAGTAACAGTCAGTATCTGGTGTGGCCACCAGCTGCATTAAGTACTGCAGTGCATCTCCTCCTCATGGACTGCACCAGATTTGCCAGTTCTTGCTGTGAGATGTTACCCCACTCTTTCACCAAGGCACCTGCAAGTTCCCAGACATTTCTGGGGGGAATGGCCCTAGCCCTCACCATCCAATCCAACAGGTCCCAGAAGTGCTCAATGGGATTGAGATCCGGAATTGTGCGTTCCTGGTGTAACTCAGGCTGTTGTTGCCAAACTGTACATGTCCCGCAGGTGTGATGTCTGGATGTACCGATCCTGTGTAGGTGTTGTTACACATGGTCTGCCACTGCGAGGACGATCAGCTGTCCGTCCTGTCTCCCTGTATTGCTGTCTTAGGCGTCTCACATACGGACATTGCAATTTATTTCCCTGGCCTCATCTGCAGTCCTCATGCCTCCTTGCAGCATGCCTAAGGCACGTTCATGCAAATGAGCAGGGACACTGGGCTTCTTTCTTTTGGAGTTTTTCAGAGTCAGGAGAAAGACCTCTTGTGTCCTACGTTTTCATGACTGTGACTTAAATTGCCTACCGTCTGTAAGCTGTTAGTGTCTTAACGACAGTTCCACAGGTGCATGTTCATTTATTGGTTCATTGAACAAGCATGGGAAACAGTGTTTAAACCCTTTACAAAGAAGATCTCTGATGTTATTTGGATTTTTATGAATTATCTTTGAATGAAAGGGTCCTGAAAAAGGGAGTTGACATTCATCTTTGTGGATGAAGCTGGATTCAACTTGGCAAAAAATCGCTGCAGTGGTAGACGTGATTGGACAGAGAGCAACCCTGGATGTCCCAGGCCAGTGAGGAGCTAACATCACAATGTGTGCAGCAGTGTCAAATGATGGTTTGCTGTTACACAAACCACTCATTGGCCCCTACAATACAGAGAGGCTAATTTATTTTCTTGATGACCTGCTTAATCAACTTGTGCCAGCTTAGGAGAGAGGGGCAAGAAACTCCCCTACCTTCATTGTTCTGTGGGATAATGTGGCATTTCACCACTCTGCTGTAGTCACAGACTTGTTTGCTGCACATCCCAGGATTGTTATCCACTTCGGCACCAACGATGTTAGGATGAAACAGTCAGAGATCACCAAGCGCAACATAGCTTCTGCGTGTAAATCAGCTAGAAAGATGTGTCGGCATTGAGTAATTGTCTCTGGCCCCCTCCCAGTTAGGGGGAGTGATGAGCTCTACAGCAGAGTCTCAACTCAATCGCTGGTTGAAAACTGTTTTCTGCCTCTCCCAAAAGATAGAATTTGTAGATAATTGGCCCTCTTTCTGGGACTCACCCACAAACAGGACCAAGCCTGACCTGCTGAGGAGTGACGGACTCCATCCTAGCTGGAGGGGTGCTCTCATTTTATCTACCAACATAGACAGGGCTCTAACTCCTCTAGCTCCACAATGAAATAGGGTGCAGGCCAGGCAGCAGGCTGTTAGCCAGCCTGCCAGCATAGTGGAGTCTGCCACTAGCACAGTCAGTGTAGTCAGCTCAGCTATCACCATTGAGACCTTGTCTGTGCCTCGACCTAGGTTGGGCAAAACTAAACATGGCGGTGTTCGCCTTAGCAATCTCACTAGGATAAAGACCACCTCCATTCCTGTCATTATTGAAAGAGATCATGATACCTCACATCTCAAAATAGGGCTACTTAATGTTAGATCCCTTACTTCAAAGGCAATTATAGTCAATGAACTAATCACTGATCATAATCTTGATGTGTTTGGCCTGACTGAAACATGGCTTAAGCCTGATGAATTTACTGTGTTAAATGAGGCCTCACCTCCTGGCTACACTAGTGACCATATCCACCGTGCATCCCGCAAAGGCGGAGGTGTTGCTAACATTTACGATAGCAAATTTCAATTTACAAAAAAAAAAAAAGACGTTTTCGTCTTTTGAGCTTCTAGTCATGAAATCTATGCAGCCTACTCAATCACTTTTTACAGCTACTGTTTACAGGCCTCCTGGGCCATATACAGCGTTCCTCACTGTGTTCCCTGAATTCCTATCAGACCTTGTAGTCATAGCGGATAATATTCTAATCTTTGGTGACTTTAATATTCACATGGAAAAGTCCACAGACCCACTCCAAAAGGCTTTCGGAGCCATCATCGACTCAGTGGGTTTTGTCCAACATGTCTCTGGACCCACTCACTGTCACAGTCATACGCTGGACCTAGTTTTGTCCCATGGAATAAATGTTGTGGATCTTAATGTTTTTCCTCATAATCCTGGACTATCGGACCACAATTTTATTACGTTTGCAATTGCAACAAATAATCAAAAGTCGTGCTATAAATTCACAGACAACACAAAGATTCCTTGATGTCCTTCCAGATTCCCTCTGTCTACCTAAGGACGCCAGAGGACAAAAATCAGTTAACCGCCTAACTGAGGAACTCAATTTAACCTTGCGCAATACCCTAGATGCAGTTGCACCCCTAAAAACTAAAAACATTTCTCATAAGAAACTAGCTCCCTGGTACACAGAAAATACCCGAGCTCTGAAGCAAGCTTCCAGAAAATTGGAACGGAAATGGCGCCACACCAAACTGGAAGTCTTCCGACTAGCTTGGAAAGACAGTACTGTGCAGTACCGAAGAGCCCTTACTGCTGCTCGATCATCCTATTTTTCTAACTTAATTGAGGAAAATAAGAACAATCCGAAATTCCTTTTTGATACTGTCGCAAAGCTAACTAAAAAGCAGCATTCCCCAAGAGAGGATGACTTTCACTTTAGCAGCGATAAATTCATGAACTTCTTTGAGGAAAAGATTATGATTATTAGAAAGCAAATTACGGACTCCTCCTTAAATCTGCGTATTCCTTCAAAGCTCAGTTGTCCTGAGTCTGCACAACTCTGCCAGGACCTAGGATCAAGAGAGACGCTCAAGTGTTTTAGTACTATATCTCTTGACACAATGATGAAAATAATCATGGCCTCTAAACCTTCAAGCTGCATACTGGACCCTATTCCAACTAAACTACTGAAAGAGCTGCTTCCTGTGCTTGGCCCTCCTATGTTGAACATAATAAACGGCTCTCTATCCACCGGATGTGTACCAAACTCACTAAAAGTGGCAGTAATAAAGCCTCTCTTGAAAAACCCAAACCTTGACCCAGAAAATATAAAAAACTATCGGCCTATATCGAATCTTCCATTCCTCTCAAAAATTTTAGAAAAGGCTGTTGCGCAACAACTCACTGCCTTCCTGAAGACAAACAATGTATACGAAATGCTTCAGTCTGGTTTTAGACCCCATCATAGCACTGAGACGGCACTTGTGAAGGTGGTAAATGACATTTTAATGGCATCGGACAAGAGGCTCTGCATCTGTCTTCGTGCTCCTAGACCTTAGTGCTGCTTTTGATACCATCGATCACCACATTCTTTTGGAGAGATTGGAAACCCAAATTGGTCTACACGGACAAGTTCTGGCCTGGTTTAGATCTTATCTGTCTCTGTGAATGGTTTGTCCTCTGACAAATCAACTGTAAATTTCGGTGTTCCTCAAGGTTCCGTTTTAGGACCACTATTGTTTTCACTATATATTTTACCTCTTGGGGATGTTATTCGAAAACATAATATTAACTTTCACTGCTATGCGGATGACACACAGCTGTACATTTCAATTAAACATGGTGAAGCCCCAAAATTGCCCTTGCTAGAAGAATGTGTTTCAGACATAAGGAAGTGGATGGCTGCAAACTTTCTACTTTTAAACTCGGACAAAACAGAGATGCTTGTTCTAGGTCCCAAGAAACAAAGAGATCTTCTGTTGAATCTGACAATTAATCTTAATGGTTGTACAGTCGTCTCAAATAAAACTGTGAAGGACATCGGCGTTACTCTGGACCCTGATCTCTCTTTTGAAGAACATCTCAAGACCATTTCAAGGACAGCTTTTGTCCATCTACGTAACATTGCAAAAATCAGAAACTTTCTGTCCAAAAATGATGCAGAAAAATGTATCCATGCTTTTGTCACTTCTAGGTTAGACTACTGCAATGCTATACTTTCCGGCTACCCGGATAAAGCACTAAATAAACTTCAGTTAGTGCTAAATACGGCTGCTAGAATCCTGACTAGAACCAAACAAATTTATCATATTACTCCAGTGCTAGCCTCTGTACACTGGCTTCCTGTCAAAGAAAAGGCTGATTTCAAGGTTTTACTGCTAACCTACAAAGCATTACATGGGCTTGCTCCTACCTATCTCTCTGATTTGGTCCTGCCGTACATACCTACACGTACACTACGGTCACAAGACGCAGGCCTCCTAATTGTCCCTAGAATTTCTAAGCAAACAGCTGGAGGCAGGGCTTTCTCCTATAGAGCTCCATTTTTATGGAACGGTCTGCCTACCCATGTCAGAGACGCAAACTCGGTCTCAACCTTTAAGTCTCTACTGAAGACTCATCTCTTCAGTGTGTCATATGATTGAGTGTAGTCTGGCCCAGGAGTGGGAGGGTGAACGGAAAGGCTCTGGAGCAACGAACCGCCCTTGCTGTCTCTGCCTGGCCGGTTCCCCTCTTTCCACTGGGATTCTCTGCCTCTAACCCTATTACAGGGGCTGAGTCACTGGCTTACTGGGGCTCTCTCATGCCGTCCCTGGAGGGGGTGCGTCACCTGAGTGGGTTGATTCACTGATGTGGTCATCCTGTCTGGGTTGTTGCCCCCCCCTTGGGTTGTGCCATGGCGGAGATCTTTGTGGGCTATACTCAGCCTTGTCTCAGGATGGTAAGTTGGTGGTTGAAGATATCCCTCTAGTGGTGTGGGGGCTGTGCTTTGGCAAAGTGGGTGGGGTTAAATCCTTCCTGTTTGGCCCTGTCCGGGGGTGTCCTCGGATGGGGCCACAGTGTCTCCTGACCCCTCCTGTCGCAGCCTCCAGTATTTATGCTGCAGTAGTTTATGTGTCGGGGGGCTAGGGTCAGTTTGTTACAGTGCCTTGCGAAAGTATTCGGCCCCCTTGAACTTTGCGACCTTTTGCCACATTTCAGGCTTCAAACATAAAGATATAAAACTATTTTTTGTGAAGAATCAACAACAAGTGGGACACAATCATGAAGTGGAACGACATTTATTGGATATTTCAAAAATTTTTAACAAATCAAAAACTGAAAAATTGGGCGTGCAAAATTATTCAGCCACTTTACTTTCAGTGCAGCAAACTCTCTCCAGAAGTTCAGCGAGGATTTCTGAATGATCCAATGTTGACCTAAATGACTAATGATGATAAATACAATCCACCTGTGTGTAATCAAGTCTCCGTATAAATGCACCTGCACTGTGATAGTCTCAGAGGTCCGTTAAAAGCGCAGAGAGCATCATGAAGAACAAGGAACACACCAGGCAGGTTCGAGATACTGTTGTGAAGAAGTTTAAAGCCGGATTTGGATACAAAAAGATTTCCCAAGCTTTAAACATCCCAAGGAGCACTGTGCAAGTGATAATATTGAAATGGAAGGAGTATCAGACCACTGCAAATCTACCAAGACCTGGCCGTCCCTCTAAACTTTCAGCTCATACAAGGAGAAGACTGATCAGAGATGCAGCCAAGAGGCCCATGATCACTCTGGATGAACTGCAGAGATCTACAGCTGAGGTGGGAGACTCTGTCCATAGGACAACAATCAGTCGTATATTGCACAAATCTGGCCTTTATGGAAGAGTGGCAAGAAGAAAGCCATTTCTTAAAGATATCCATAAAAAGTGTCGTTTAAAGTTTGCCACAACTCACCTGGGAGACACACCAAACATGTGGAAGAAGGTGCTCTGGTCAGATGAAACCAAAATTGAACTTTTTGGCAACAATGCAAAACGTTATGTTTGGCGTAAAAGCAACACAGCTGAACACACCATCCCCACTGTCAAACATGGTGGTGGCAGCATCATGGTTTGGGCCTGCTTTTCTTCAGCAGGGACAGGGAAGATGGTTAAAATTGATGGGAAAATGGATGGAGCCAAATACAGGACCATTCTGGAAGAAAACCTGATGGAGTCTGCAAAAGACCTGAGACTGGGACGGAGATTTGTCTTCCAACAAGACAATGATCCAAAACATAAAGCAAAATCTACAATGGAATGGTTCAAAAATAAACATATCCAGGTGTTAGAATGGCCAAGTCAAAGTCCAGACCTGAATCCAATCGAGAATCTATGGAAAGAACTGAAAACGGCTGTTCACAAATGCTCTCCATCCAACCTCACTGAGCTCGAGCTGTTTTGCAAGGAGGAATGGGAAAAAATGTCAGTCTCTCGATGTGCAAAACTGATAGAGACATACCCCAAGCGACTTACAGCTGTAATCGCAGCAAAAGGTGGCGCTACAAAGTATTAACTTAAGGGGGCTGAATCATTTTGCAAGCCCAATTTTTCAGTTTTTGATTTGTTAAAAAAGTTTGAAATATCCAATAAATGTCGTTTCACTTCATGATTGTGTCCCACTTGTTGTTGATTCTTCACAAAAAAATACAGTTTTATATCTTTATGTTTGAAGCCTGAAATGTGGCAAAAGGTCGCAAAGTTCAAGGGGGCCGAATACTTTCGCAAGGCACTGTATATCTGGAGTACTTCTCCTGTCCTATTCGGTGTCCTGTGTGAATCTAAGTGTGCGTTCTCCAATTCTCTCCTTCTCTCTTTCGGAGGACCTGAGCCCAGGACTACCTGACATGATGACTCCTTGCTGTCCCCAGTCCACCTGGCCGTGCTGCTGCTCCAGTTTCAACTGTTCTGCTTTATTATTATTCGACCATGCTGGTCATTTATGAACATTTGAACATCTTGGCCATGTTCTGTTATAATCTCCACCCGGCACAGCCAGAAGAGGACTGGCCATCCCACATATGCTCTCTCTAATTCTCTCTTTCCTTCTCTCTCTCGGAGGACCTGAGCTCTAGGACCATGCCCCAGGAATACCTGACATGATGACTCCTTGCTGTCCCCAGTCCACCTGACTGTGCTGCTGCTCCAGTTTCAACTGTTCTGCCTTATTATTATTCGACCATGCTGGTCATTTATGAACATTTAAACATCTTGGCCATGTTCTGTTATAATCTCCACCCGGCACAGCCAGAAGAGGACTGGCCACCCCACATAGCCTGGTTCCTCTCTAGGTTTCTTCCTAGGTTTTGGCCTTTCTAGGGAGTTTTTCCTAGCCACTGTGCTTCTACACCTGCATTGCTTGCTGTTTGGGGTTTTAGGCTGGGTTTCTGTACAGCACTTTGAGATATCAGCTGATGTACGAAGGGTTATATAAATAAATTTGATTTGATTTGAAAAAATTAAATACATTTGATTTGATGTCACTAATATTCCTGCCTCCATACTCCCCCTTCCTAAACCCCATAGTGGAGTTTTTCTCTGCATGGAGGTGGTGTCAGGATTTGGCCAGGATTGTTCCGGTTTTGGCCACTATATGCCACCATTGTGCTTTTTTGACCCTTTTGTTTTCCCTTGTTTCCAGTTATTATTTGCACCTGTGCCTCGTTTCCCTTGAATGTATTTAAACCCTTAGTTTTCCTCAGTTCTTTGCTCTGTGTTTGAATGTTAGCACCCAGCCCCAGCAATGCTGTGAACATTTGTTCCTCCAGTTGGACTCGCTTGTGGTACTCTGTTTTTGTTCTCGTTTATTTATGATTATCTTTTGAGTCATTTTCCCTGCTGTACCTACCACCTTGTGGATTTACCTTTTGACTTAGAGGATTACCTTTTTCTCTTGGAATTACTTTTGATGTTGTGGATTTATATTTTTGCCTGAAGAACCTTCCTTTTTACTTTATTAAAACACAGTCTCAAGTACTGCTGTGTCTGCCTCATCTTTTGGGTTCTGCCGACTATTAGTGGCTCAGTTTGCTAAGTGACTGTTTCTCACACCAGAGACCCGAGTTCGTAACCGGGTCCTGACAGGTGGAAGGTTTATGACCACCAATCACATGACCAGATATCGTTACTGGATGCTATGAATGCGGGGTGAGGATACACTTCTCCTGAAGACTGTCAGGGTTGGATTAGACATTGCAGAAGATACTTTCCAAGATGAGATCTTGATGAGAACTTGTGGCCAAATGCAGGAGAGAGGGAGAACTAGAACCCTTACAGTACTGTACAGTATGAGTGACTATACATGTTGTTTTTTGTAATTATTATTGCATCCCTGGAATTTCAGGAATTTGTTTTTTATTTCAACTTTTTATTTTTCACAAGTAAATTACTATATGCAAAGATCTAGAAAAAAATAAAGGCTATTGAAGGAAATTGCTGCATTTCTGATTCATTCTTGTTACATGTACTTTAGTACAGTCAATAAAATGAAAAGGTGTTTGTAATGTAAAGGTCTGTAATGAAATACTGATTTATGTGAAAAATCATTCAACTTCAAAGAGAAAAGTTCATAATTTATGTAATGCTCCCTGTTAGTGTTTTTTAGATCAGTGTGTTATGAGTGACAATGTATGCTTTCTGAATGAGAATTGTTGCCAATGTTATGGTCGAAACGAGCTTGTTTTGGAGGTGAGATTAAATGTTTGGCCAAGATGCATGTTGGTAATGCAGACTGTGTGAAGAGTTTTGAAAAAGTGGCTTCAGTATTGACCGATTGTTAGCAATTGAAGAAAACAACTGTAATGCAGGGACTTACATTGGCTGAAGCCCCTAAACCCAGCCTGAATTTAATCCAATTCAGGCAGTAACACAACAAAATGTTGATGAAACTGGATCTCATGAGGTCCACCACAGGAAAGGAAGACCCAGAGTCTGCTGCAGAGGATAAGCTGATTAGCATTCAGACCCCTTGACTTTTTCCACATTTTGTTACATTACAGCCTAATTCTAAAATTGATGAGGAAAACATTGTTTTTATTTAATCAATCTGCACACAATACCCTGTAATGATGAAAACGAAAACCAGAAATACCTTATTTACATAAGTATTCAGACCTTTTGCTCAAAATTAAGCTTAGGTGCATCCTGTTTTCATTTTTCATCCTTGATGTTTCTACAACTTGATTGGAGTCCACCTATGGTGAATTCCATTGATTGGACATGATTTGGATAGGTACAAACCTGTCTTTATAACGTCCCTTGGTTGACAGTGCATGTCAGAGGAAAAACCAAGCCGTGCGGTCAAAGTAATTGTCCGTAGTGCTTTGAGACAGGATTGTCTCAAGGCACAGATCCGGGGAATGGTACCAAAATATTTCTGCAGCATTGAAGGTCCCCAAGAACACAGTTGCCTCCATTATTCTTAAATGGAAGATGTTTGGAACCACCAAGACTCTTCCTAGAGCTTGCCGCCCAGCCAAACTGATCGGGGAAGGGCCTTTGTCAGGGAGTTGACCAAGAACCCAATGGTCACTCTGACAAAGCTTGAGAGTTCCTCTGTGGAGATGGGAGAACCTTCCAGAAGGACAACCATCTCTGCAGCACTCCACCAATTAGGCAGTAACCAATTTAACAGTAGCATGGCCAGACAGAAGCCACTCCTCAGTGAAAAGCACATGACAGCCCGTTTGGAGTTCCCCAAAAGACTCTCAGACCATGAGAAACAAGATTCTTTGGCCTGAATGCCAAGAGTCACGTCTGGAGAAAACATGGCACCCTCCCTACTGTGAAGCATGGTGGTGGCAGCATCATGTTGTGGGGATGTTTTTCAGTGGCAGGGACTGGGAGACTAATCAGGATCGAGGAAAAGATGAACAGAGAAATGTACAGATCCTTAATGAAAACCTACTCCAGACCAAGCTTGTAGAGTCACACCGAAGAAGACTTGAGGCTGTAATTGCTGGTTAAGGTACTTCAACAAAGTACTGACCAAAGGGTCAGGAATACTAATGTAAATAAGGTATTATGTTTTTATCTTTAATACATTTGCAAAAATGTCTAAAAACCTGTTTTCGCTTTGTCATTATTGGGTACTGTGATGAGGAAAAAACTACTATTTAATCAATTGTAGAATAAAGCTGTAACGTAACAAAACATGGAACATGTCAATGGGTCTGAATACTTTCCCAAATGCACGTGCATATTTAATGAGATATCGTATAATTTGCATACTTTATAAATTATTTAAGAAAATGTGTAATGCTAAAAAGTATTATAATTTTGTCTATGTGACATTTGTGATAGGATTAAGAAAAAAATGTCCCTATTGTGGTTTGGTGCCTGGCCTTAAAGGTGCACTTTATAGGGAGTAGAGGGGGATGTGGCATAAAGCTAGTCACCCATAAGTGTAAGGTGTTGTCAGAGATAAATTAAATCACAGAGAAAGATGGAGAAATGTCTCTGTGGAGCTTCTTTGAGCATGTGACCATCTCTGCTTCCTTCATGTTTATATAGTATTTGTGTATTTGTGTGCAGAGCATAGCAGTAAAAAGGGTTGGCTTTATACAGGCTCCAGAGTCCCCCAGGAGTGCTATCAAGAGTCAGCAGACAAAGAATGAGTGCTCGGATTCCAGGGTTCTGTCAGTCTATTCTATTCTATTCACAGTCTCTGTTTAAAGTACTGTCAGAGCCTCTCTGGAGGAAAGCGACATTAACATGCTTTTCTTCATCTGAAGGCCCTGGATAGTATAGTTGAGCTGTGCCTAGGGCTGTTATGGTGACCATAATACCGCCACACCGGCGGTCACGAGTCAGGAACTCAGTTAAATTCCACAAGACCGTTTAGTCATGGTAACTAGGCTTCTCCAAGCTATGATGCTGCTGATGCTAATTAATAGCCTACCAAACTTGCTAACTGCCTGGTACTCAGCACTCTATTGTCCCTCTAATCACTCTGACATCAATGCAAATGTTTTCGAAAATCAAATCAAACACTTCATGAGAGCCCATGTGCTCATGTTGCGCAACATTTCTCTAGGCTATGCAATTGCAGTTTTAAAAACAGTTTTAATGGCCTCTATTAAAAAGAGGATGATCCCATCAGCTTTCTATAGGCTAGCCCTACTATACTTATTTATATACTTTCCTCATATCAAGCACATTGCTTCGCTTTACAACAGGCGTATAGCCTACCTGGCTGGCATGAAAATGAATCTCGGGGAAAGCGTCCTCCATTCGCTATTTAAGTGCATAGATGACATGTATTTTGTTTAACCATGCCGAGACAGGTGCATGATAATGGTCCATTCTAAATCAAAAGACAACATCAAATTAAGAATTGTCTGATGGGTGATAATATTAGCCGAATGATGCCCAGCTGTATGCAGTAAGACAAGAAACAGTGTAAATATATGTTTTGATAAAGTTTATATCACAACTAAAGTGGCCATAAATCGCATGAATACAATTTACAACCGGTGTAGAGCCTAACTGGCATGCATAAGCGGCTCATGAGTTTCAAGTTTGGAGAAGATCATTTTCACCATAAAAATATACCTTAATGGCCTCCCGGGTGGGGTAGTGGTCTAGGGCACTGCATCGCAGTGCTAGCTGTGCCACCAGAGACTCTGGGTTCGCACCCAGGCTCTGTCGCAACTGGGAGGTCCATGTGGCAACGGACAATTGGCCTAGCGTCATAGGGAGAGTTTGGCCAGTAGGGATATCCTTGTCTCATCTCTCACAGCGACTCCTGTGGCGGGCCGGGCGCAGTGCACGCTAACCAGGTCGCCAGGTGCATGGTGTTTCCTCTGACACATTGTTGCGGTTTGCGTGCTGTGTTAAGAAGCAGTTGGGTTGTGTTTCAGAGGACTTTCGACCTTCGTCTCTCCCGAGCCCGTACGGGAGTTTTAGCGATGAGACAAGATAGTAACTACTAACAATTGGATACCACAAAAAAAATATATCTAAAAAAAATGTACCTTTATAATAAAGTGCATAATCGCATTTGCGGTCACTTTTGAGAACAGTGTTTTCCTGCTAATTGATTGCATTTTGACACGTTCACTATGCCATGCCTATGCCATGCCATGCTTTGCTTATAATGTGAAGAAATAGTTTAATCGTTTATCGTTTATCAATATTTTAAGCTAAGTTCTGATCAGTTGCATCAGCCTCATTGCTTTTAAAAAATGTTTAATGCGAGTGGATGTATTCATTTGGGATCTACGCATCCCTCAACTGTCCCAGAGTATGTTTGGAATATTTATTTTTTGCACAGAAGGACAAGTTGACTAATAGAATAGGTCAGCTTTTGTACTGTGAGGGATAGTACATTGAGATAGGCAATTGCTTTAGCTGTTCATTAGGCCTACATATCTTGTTGGCTGCCGAAAAAGTAGGCTGTGTGGACAATTCTTCTAACATCTTCAATATCGGATTTCGATAAGAGGGACATGCACAGTTGCGTCTCTGATGTGTCTGTCTTCACTTGTAGCCTTCTACTTCTCAGCTGAGATGCCTGTGAGAAGGACCCGATCACAGGCAGGCATTGGCTAATAAGAATTGAGATATCTGAGAAAGCCATTTGAGTGAGAGGTGCTTCGGAGCACAGCAGCCGGGAGAAAGGAATTATAATTATTATTTTCAGCCCAAGGGCAAAAAGGACACTTTGGCCACAAATGGTGTGGATTTTTTGGAGGCATTACGGTCACACAAGGGGGATGCAGCCGGGAAATTCGAGGCCTGGTGAGAATATTATCAAGTTTCTGTTATATTGTGAATTAGAGACTGATGAAGTGTGTGCAGCTGCACAAGAAAGAAATCAGAGCTTATTACTTTCATGTGACTTTTTTCAAATCATCACTAGAGTCGCATCACGCAGCCTTAGAATGTATTAAAAATCTAAACATATAGGCCAATGTTTGTATCACAACTAAAGTTGTTAACCGCTCAACACAGAATAGCCGCTTTTGCGCACTTCCTTGGAAATCTTTTGGAGAAAATGTCCTTTCTATTTTACTCTATGTTCTTCATAGTATAAAACAATAAAAATGTATGCCTAAGCAAATCTTGTCTGCCAAATGAACTAGTGTAGCCCACAGCCATAGCCATATCAGTGCATAACAGAAGGACAACTCAGATTATGCTATTCTGTTCTTCTAAAAATAGACTACATTACTACTACAGTTTCTTTAGACCTGTCTCAAATAAATAAATCATGGATTTATTGTGATGATTCTCTGGACCTCAAAGCTAGTTCCATTGCATTTTTTCCCTCTAGTCAGGGACTGATTTAGACCTGGGACACCAGGTGTGTGCAATTAATTATCAAGTAGAAGAGAACCAGCAGGCTTCGGACCTCATTGGGTAAGAGTTGAGTACCCCTGGTGTAGGCAAATTATATGGATTTATTAGAGTTTTTACAATGTAAATGTAACGTCTGCTTCCAACTCACACCCTCAAACACAGCTCACTTTCCAGACCACTTTCCAGCTCACACTCTCAAACACCTATATCCCCTGAACGCAGCTCACTCTCCAGATCCCAATCACCTGAATTCTAATCACCTGTTCACACACCTGTATGTCATTATCACACGGCTATTTAGTTCAGTTCTTTGCACCCCATCACTGTGAGGTATTGTTTGTTTTGTGCTACACGTCTGTCAGAGCGCTGGGTTCCCCTTGAGTTACTCCTCCAGTGTATGATAGTTTTTTTCTGCCTCACTAACGACACCTTTTGCATATTCCCTGCCTGTACCTATTGGATTTCCTGTTATCTACCCATTGCCTGATCTCCCGGACTACGTTACTAGCATTTTCCCTGCCTGTACTGTTGCCCTTTTGCCTGCCCCTGGACCCAGCTACCTGCCTCTTCCTGTGGTCCTTTGCAATAAACACCTGCTGTGCCCTGCGCTAGAAACCATCTCTCTGTCTCCCCTCATATTCATTACAGTTGATGTTCCAAATGTCTGCACCAGTGGCTTGTAGGCTATGTATAGAAGTCCGGAAATGCTAAAGGTTATTATGTTAATTTGCTTGACAATCACAGGCTGACAACATTTCATGACCACCACAGCGCTAGTTGTGCCTTATCTAATTACATAGCCTCTTTATCTTATGTGAACTCTGAACCTCCCTCTCACCCCCTCATCTTATCGCTTTCTCAAAGCCAAAGGTGAAGATTACCATCAGACCTGAGGTGATACACAGTGAAGCTGGCTGGTGGGAGGGAGCTTACCCCTGGAGCCATTCATGCACCCATGCACTCATTTAATAATTGTTCTGTCCAGGAGTGCGTCTATCTCGGAGGGGTTTGAGAGAATGAAAGAACATGCCTCATTGAACATTATTTCGCAGAAAAAAAATCATTCTAGTTAACGATTAGAGGAAAAATGGAAAAGAGACAATATGCACAGGAATTAGACATAGGCTAAGACACTGTGTATGCTCATTTGTTTATAGAAAAAAGTGGCAGAAAATATCTCGCTCTTCGATAGTCTTCAGCATACTGTATCCATCTGCATATTGTATTAATCCTGTCGACTCATGTTGTGCAATAAATAGGCCATCAGGGACACTCAGAAGTGAATGGCATATTTAAAGTTCACACACACCAGTTCAAACTAGCATTAATGGCATCCACATGCACTTCCATTCAGAGAAGTGGTCTTGGGGAACATAGGCTGGCACTCAACCCCAGGTCGCTAAGCATCCCCAGTCCCTGCCATCCCTCAGTGTTAGCAGACAAATCATCCACATCAGAGACAGCATAGCATGCAAAGGGCCTGGAGTGCCAGGAATCTCAAAGCCACTCCTTCAGCTGCAGCGAGCGAGAGAGAGCTGGATGATAGAGGGAGAGATGCTGCAGTTTCCTCCAGCATCTTCACAAGGTCCTTTGCTGTTGTTCTCGGATTGATTTGCACTTTTCACACCAAAGTACATTCCTCTCTAGGAGACAGAACCAGTCTCCTTCCTGAGCGGTATGACAGCTGCATGGTCCCATGTTCTTAAAACTTGCGCACTATTGTTTGCACAGATAAACGTGGTACCTACAGCCGTTTGGAAATTACTCCCAAGGATGAACCAGACTTGTGGAGGTCCAATTTTTTAAAAATGAGATATTGGCTGATTTCTTTAGATTTTTCTGTGATGTCAAGCAAAGAGGCACGAGTTTGAAGATAGGCTTTGAAATACATCCACAGGTACACCTCCAATTGACTCAAATGATGTAATTTAGCCTATCAGAAGCTTCTAAAGCCATGACATAATTTTCTGGAATTTCCCAAGCTGTTTAAAGGCACAGTCAACTTAGTGTATGTAAACTTCTGATCCACTGGAATTGTGAAACAGTGAATTATAAGTTAAATAATCTGTCTGTAAACAATTGTTGAAAAAAATCACGTGTCATGCACAAAGTAGATGTCCTAACTGACTTGCCAAAACTATAGTTTGTTAACAAGAAATTTGTGGAGTGGTTGAAAAACGAGTTTTAATGACTCCAACCTAAGTGTATGTAAACTTCTGACTTCAACTGTATTATAATTTGTATTTTTTATTGCTCATACATTTCTTTTTTTGGGTGGGGGAATAAAACTACCCACAGTCCAAATTTGGCTTGCAACCACCAGTTGGGGAACCCTGGTATACCCTTCCAGACCAGAGAAGATGACAAAAACATCTCTGCAATCTGCACAACAGGATGCTCAGCTATGAGTATAACACTAAAACACACTAAAGCAGTCGTTTTTGACTAATCATTATTTTAATACTCTGCCATTATGTATGTAATGACCCCCTTCGTCCTTGACTTTTCCTAAATAAGTATATATAACACATTGTCAATGTTAGAATCTTAATATCACAAACAGAACTGGAGTTAGTAAGGCCAGCTCTGCTCCTTCTGCCGATAATTGAAAGTTTATTGCCCTGCTTAAAATCACCCCTACAATTGCCTCGAAACAACCTAAACTACCAAAAATAATTTCACACATACAGTACCAGTCAAAGGTTTGGACACAACGACTCGTTCCAAGGTTTTTCTTTATTTTTTACTATTTTTAATGTTAGTGAAAACATCAAACTATGAAATAACACATTTAGCAACCATAAAAGTGCTAAAAAAAATCTAAATATATTTTACATTTGAGATTCTTCAAAGTAGCCTCCCTTTGCTTTGATGACAGCTTTCCACACTATTAGCATTGTCTCAACCAGCTTCGTGAGGTAGTCACCTGGAATGCATTTCAATTAACAGGTGTGCCTTGTTAAAAGTTAATTTGTGGAATTTCTTTCCTTCTTAATGCGTTTGAGCCAATCAGTTATGTTGTGACAAGGTAGGGGTGGTATACAGAAGATAGCCCTATTTCGTAAAAGACCAAGTCTATATTATGGCAAGAACAGCTCAAATAAGCAAAGGGATACGACAGTCCATCATTTACTTTAAAGCATGAAGGCCAGTCAATCCTGAAAGTTTCTTCAAGTGCAGTCGCAAAAACCGTCAAGCACTATGAGAAAACTGGCTCTCATGAGGACTGCCACAGGAAAGGAAGACCCGGAGATAACTCCACTGCAGAGGATGCGTTCATTAGAGTTTTCAGCCTCAGAAATTGCAGCCCAAATAAATGGCTCACAGAGTTCAGACACATCTCAACATCAACTGTTCAGAGGAGACACTGTGAATCAGTCCTTCATGGTTGAATTGCTGCAAAGAAACCACTACTAAAGGTCACCAATAAGTAGAGGAGACTTGCTTGGGCAAAGAAACATGAGCAATGGACATTTGACCGGTGGACATTTGTCCTTTGGTCTGATGAGTTCAAATTTTAGATTTTTGGTTTCAACCGCCTTGTCTTTGTGAGATGCAGAGCAGATGAACGGATTATACCCGTATGTGTGGTTCCCACAGTGAAGGATGGAGGAAGAAGTGTGGGGGTGCTTTGCTGGTGACGCTGTCTGTGATTTATTTAGAATCAAGGCACACTTAACCACATGGCTACCACAGCATTCTGCAGCGATACGCCATCCCATCTGTTTTGTGCTTCGTGGGACTATCATTTGTTTTTCAACAGGACAATGACCCAACAAACCTCCAGGCTATGTATGGGCTATTTGACCAAGGAGGAGAGTGCTGCATCAGATGACCTGGCCTCCACAATCACCTGACCTCAAACCAATTGAGATGAGTTGGACCGCAGAGTAATGGAAAAGCAGCCAAGTGCTAAGCATATGTGGGAACTTCTTCAAGGCTGTTGAAAAAGCATTCCAGGTGAAGTTGGTTGTGCGAATGCCAAGAGTGTGCAAGCTGTGATTGAACACTTTTCATTTTTGTGTTGTTAGTGGTATTTAGTTTTTACATTCAGTAACATAAATACAACAAATTGTATTCTAATGCTATCCAAGGCCTTCAAAACACCACCAAATTATTATTTTTGTGCTAGCATAGGAAATGTCTTAATTTTTTACACTGTTAGAATGTTGCAGTCATTCTGACTGCTCATTAGCTTGAAGGGGGTTCCCTCGTGGTCCAGTGGTTCTAGTATTAACATACACCATGCCTTTGCAAATGGTTTATAGGTTAGCTAGTAGACTTCAATTTGGTTAGTATTATACACTGCTCCAAAAAATAAAGGGAACACTTAAACAACACAATGTAACTCCAAGTCATTCACACTTCTGTGAAATCAAACTGTCCACTTAGGAAGCAACACTGATTGACAATAAATGTCACATGCTGTTGTGCAAATGGAATAGACAACAGGTGGAAATTATAGGCAATTAGCAAGACACCCCCAATAAAGGAGTGGTTCTGCAGGTGGTGACCACAGACCACTTCTCAGTTCCTATGCTTCCTGGCTGATGTTTTGGTCACTTTTGAATGCTGGTGGTGCTTTCACTCTAGTGGTAGCATGAGACGGAGTCTACAGGACCGCTACCTCCGCCTTTGTGCAAGGAGGAACAGGAGGAGCACTGCTAGAGCCCTGCAAAATGACCTCCACCAGGCCACAAATGTGCATGTGTCTGCTCAAACGGTCAGAAATAGACTCCATGAGGGTGTTATGAGGGCCCGACGTCCACAGGTGGGGGTTGTGCTTACAGCCCAACACCGTGCAGGACGCTTGGCATTTGCCAGAGAACACCAAGATTGGCAAATTCGCCACGCTCTTCACAGATGAAAGCAGGTTTTACTGACGTGACAGTCTGGAGACGCCGTGGAGAACATTCTGCTGCCTGCAACATCCTCCAGCATGACCGGTTTGGCGGTGGGTCAGTCATGGTGCTCACCAGAGGTAGCCTGACTGCCATTAGGTACCGAGATGAGATCCTCAGACCCCTTCTGAGACCATATTCTGGTGCGGTTGGCCCTGGGTTCCTCCTAATGCAAGTCAATGCTAGACCTCATGTGGCTGGAGTGTGTCAGCAGTTCCTGCAAGAGGACCTTGATGCTATGGACTGGCCCGCCCATTCCCCAGACCTGAATCCAATTGAGCACATCTGGGACATCATGTCTCGCTCCATCCACCACAGACTGTCCAGGAGTTGGCGGATGCTTTAGTCCAGGTCTGGGAGGAGATCCCTCAGGAGACCATCTGCCACCTCATCAGGAGCATGCCCAGGCGTTGTAGGGAGGTCATACAGGCACGTGGAGGCCACACACACTACTGAGCCTCATTTTGACTTGTTTTAAGGACATTACATCAAAGTTGGAACAGACTGTAGTGTGGTTTTCCACTTTAATTTTGAGTGTCACTCCAAATCCAGACCTCGATGGGTTGATAAATTTGATTTCCATTGATAATTTTTGTGATTTTGTTGTCAGCACATTCAACTATGTAAAGAAAAAGTATTTAATAAGAATATAATCATTCAGATCTAGGATGTGTTATTTTAGTGTTCCCTTCCTTTTTTTGAGCAGTGTGTATGTATATATATATATATATATATATATATATATATATATATATATATATATATATATATATATATATATATATATATGAAAATAATATTTTGATAATGACTAACAACAACAGATTAAATTAATTCTGACCAAGGGATCCATAGAAAAAGTTTAGAGGGTATATAATACAATACAATAGTACATTATAAACCTCCAATTTATGTTCTTAACCCTGGGCTCGGAGTCTCAGAGGGATATTGGTATCCACAGTACTCCACAAATTATAAAACTCAATACTTCTTGTAAAAAAAGTATCTGCCTAATGGCAAAATATGTAAAATTGCAGGATAGCTTCAACAACAAAACATCTCTCTGCCCCATGACAACTGCAAAGAGGCAGGCCTTTAAAATGTTTTTTTTCCCCCAGTGCCCAGACTTGGTTTGTCCGGCCATTCACTGCCGATGTCATATTAAAACTCCTTGTATTTTTATCTCACTCGAGTTGTCTACTGATTATGAGGGGGTCCCTGATTTATTTGCTATCTGAAAAGGAAGTCCTGGACCCAAAAAGTTTAAGAACCTATGATATATAGTCTGCACTTATGTCTACTATATTTATAAGTTTGTATGCGTTCTTAGCCATGTTTTTATTATGCATGTGGATGATGTGACTAATGGACCACAAGGTCTCAAGAACCTCTCCCTCCCTTTCTGAGATTTCAAGATGGCGTAGCAGTGCAGACGTTGTTTGTCCTTCTCCCGTGTAAATTTGGTATTTTTCGTCTTTGTTGTATATATTTCAGAAATTAAATATACCTTCCTGCAACCCTCCTCACCCAATGTGATACGGATCTGCTATTTTTCGAACTTATAGCCAGAACCTCCATCACAAGCTAACCAGCTATTTAGTCATTTTTTCAACCGCGCGTTATCAACCCTGTGCATATCGGACTGTTTTTCTCCACTACAACACCGGATTCCTGCCGTAAGCCCTGGACCATTACTCCTGATCATCGCAGCTAGCTAGCTTCCACCGAGTGGCCCAGCCCCGAAGCTAGCCTTGAGCCACGCCCATCTCCCGGCCTGCTCAGTGGACCCTATGATCACTCCGGTACACAGCTGATGCCTCCCAGTCTCTTCACTAACACGACTAGAATCCACTACACCACCTGATTCTTGCCGAAAGCGCTGGACCTTTGCATCAGATAATCACTGCTAGCTAGCTGCTACCGAGTGGCTAACGCCCTTGTCCTGAAGCTAGGACCAGTTAGCCGCGAGTCAGGCACATCTCCCGGCTAGCAAACAAAATTAATCCAGCTACACTACCACTTTTGCCAACTGGTCTGGACTCTTTGTCGACACAGAGCCGCGCCGTTCCATCACGACTGGTCTGACAACGTAGTTCCATCCGTTGTGCCCTCAACCAGCCTTTGCCGGATGTCGGAGCAGATGCTTCTTCTAGCCCCGGCCTGCAAACTTGTTTATTTTTTAACGTCTCATGTCTCCCGCTTGCTAGCATAGTAACGACTACCTAGCGGCTTCCCTGTTTCATCTATTGCTGTTCACTGGACCCTGTGATCACTTGACTGCATAGCTGATGCCTGCTGGACTGTTCATTAATCACGGTACTCCATTTTGTTTATCTGTTGGCCCCTGTTGTTACCTGACCTTCTCTGCCCCTTCATCACCATTTTAACTTTTGTTGTTGTGTTAGCTGATTAGCTGTTGTTGTCTTCCCCGTTGTTGTCTTCGCTAGCTCTCCCAATCAACACCTGTGATTGCTTTATGCCTCGCTTTATGTCTCTCTCCAATGTCAATATGCCTTGTATACCGTTGCTTAGGATAGTTATCATTGTTTTAGTTCACTGTGGAGCCCCTAGTCCCACTCAACATGCCTTAGATACCTCTTTTGTCCCACCTCCCACACATGCGGTGACCTCACCCAGCATAACTAGTACATCCAGAGATGCGAACTCTCAATGCCTAGGTTTACCTCCACTGTACCCGCACCCTACCATACCCCTGCCTGTACATTATGCCCTGAATCTATCCTACCACGCCCATAAATCTGCTCCTTTTATTCTGTGTCCCCAACTCACTAAACGACCAGTTTTGATAGCCTTTAGCCGTACCGTCATCCTACTCCTCCTCTGTTCCTCGGGTGATGTGGAGGTTAACCCAGGCCCTGCGTGTCCCTAGGCACTCTCATTTGTTGCCTTCTGTAACTGTAAAAGCCTTGGTTTCATGCATGTCAACATCAGAAGCCTCCTTCCTAAGTTTGTTTTACTCAATGCTTTAGCACACTCCGCCAACCCTGATGTCCTTGCTGTATCTGATTCCTGGCTTAGGAAGGCCACCAAAAATTCTGAGATTTCCACCCCCAACTACAACATTTTCCATCAAGATAGAACTACCAAAGGGAGAGGAGTTGCAATCTACTGCAGAGATAGCCTGCAAAGTTCTGTCATACTTTCCAGGTCTATGCCCAAACAGTTCGAGCTTCAATTTTTTTTTTTATTAATCTCTCCAGAAATAAGTCTCTCATTGTTGCCACCTTTTATAGACCCCCTTGAGCTCCCAGCTGTGCCCTGGACACCATATGATAATTGATTGCCCCCCTTATATCTTCAGAGTTTGTTCACCCCGCCAGTCCTACAATCTAAGCTAGATGCCCTCAATCTCACACAAATGATCAAGGAACCCACCAGGTACAACCCTGCATCTGTAAACATCGGCACCCTCATAGATATTATCCTGACCAACTTGCCCTCCAAATACACCTCTGCTGTTTTCAATCAGGATCTCAGCCATCACAGCCTCATTGCCTGGGTCCGTGGTCAAACAACCACCCCTCATCACTGTCAAACGCTCCCTAAAACACTTCTGCGAGCAGGCCTTTCTAATCAACCTCATCCCGTCAGTAGAGGATGCCTAAGTAATTTCCTCACTATCTTAAATAAGCATGCCCCTTACAAAAAAATGTAGAACTAACAGATATGGCCCTTGGTTCACTTCAGACCTGACTGCCCTCGACCGGCAGGCACAAAAATATCCTGTGGCGGACGGCACTAGCATCGAACAGTCCCGCGATATGCAACTTTTCATGGAAGTCAGGAACCAATGAACTTTAAGGATATGAACTGCTTGCTTGACGAAGTGTTTGTCCTCTCATGTTTAAAAAAAAACGCATAGCGTATAATACAAGGACACCCCGAAAAATACAAGAAAGACACCATCTTCCTTCTCACTTCTGAGGCCCAACAGGTAAATTCAGCCTGAACACCAAAGACATGTGCACGGCCAATGAAACCCCTAAAGCAGCCCTATCGCTGAGTGTTAGACACTGCCAAGATCTATTAAGGGATTTGTTGTAAACACTGCTTGGAGATAACTTAGTCATGTGCCTCCTCTCCCTCCTTCTCTCCCTCCCTCCCTATTCATTCTCTCCCTCCCTCATTTTCATTGCATTAGGGCCCTACCAGATTGCAGGAATTTCTTCTTGTGTAAGCCAAACAAATCTGCTTTGTTAAAAACCCCTCGAGTGATTCCTCCTCTTATCTGACTCCTGACCTCAGAACATATCCCAGCTTAATGCCCCCCAAGCAGCTTTCCTCCTCCAGCTTATAGGCTGAGATGAGCGGAAGCATCCTGAAGAAGACAGGTATGTGTCCCAAATGGCACCCTAATGGCTATATAGGGCCCTACTTTTGACCAGGAGCAATAGGGCTCTGGTCAAAACTTCTGCACTATTTAGGGAATAGGGTGCCATTTAGGACACAGAGGCAGTCTTCTTACTTTTTTTGCGGTAAAAGGCACATGACTTCCTCACAGTTAGGCTTGCCCAGCCTCTCTACTGTAAACACGCTGGCGGCCTCCTGCGACTCCTCAGCCAAGCGTGAACGCAATCACAATAGATTAAAAAGGTTACACCACATGCAGCCCTTCTGCTCTCCTGCCTGCTCCCATCTTTCATGCATAGCAAATACACATTTAGATCATCAAATTTGGTGATATGAATCATTTCCAGGAAGTTATTTTTTATTTTTGTTGTCAGATGTTATTTTTTCTTATCTGTTTGAGTTGTGGCACTAATTAGTGACAGTTTGAAGCAAGAGGTAGTGTATTGATTTCTCTCTCTGTCTATTGTATTGTACCAGCCATAGAGATGTATTTAATAAGAGAGATGTAAAGTCCTTATAGGAGGAATGCATGTGGGAACATCTAATTTTGATGGATTTGTGAAATGACACATGGAACATCTGAGAGCAATGATTTCCTTCTCTGATGCAGAATGGTGCAGAATGCATTTTTTTGTGTTTATATTTATTGCAAAGGACATTTGAGAATTGTTGACTACATGCTTTCAGAGTGATCATGGTTACATCATTAACTTTTTTTGAATTTTGAGATAGTCCTGTGGAATGAGAGTGTGCAGCCAGATCCTATTGATTGTAACTATCAAGTTACAGGCCAGTGAGGCTACATACTGTAGTTAGAGTTGATGAAACTACAGCATGTAGCTGCATTGACTGTTATGAATGTATTTGTGAGGACTGCTTCTTTAATTGGATTCAACTCATATCATGTCTGTGACCTGTGTTTAATTATCAAGCTTGCTAACACAGAAAGACAATGCCTGCAACCTAGCTCTTGAATAAGCCCCTAGTTAAAGTAAATGGCTAAATTGTTGCTTTTAACATGCAACAAATATATGTAATCATACTAATTAGTTTTGAATCTGTAGAAGGAAATAGCATTTAGAAATAATCAATGTGTGAAATTTCATTGAGTCGCTTGCCCTCTGCAGGTAAACTACTAATTCAATGTTTTTTTTCTCACATCATCACTGTAGCTTACATTGTATTTCTCATGGGAGCACGCTCTGCAGTCTGCAACACTGAGAAAAAAAATCACCTTTCAGCAGGACAATATCCTACAACACAAGGCCAAACTACACTGGAGTTGCTTACCAGGATGACAATGAATGTTCCTGTGTGGCCTAGTTACAGTTTTGACTGAAATCAACTTGAAAATCTATGGCAAGTCTTGAAACTGGCTGTCGAGAATTTATCAACAATCAACTTGACAGAGCTTGAATCATTTTCAACAATCTACTTGACAGAACTTGAAGAATTTTAAATGAGAATAATATGCAAATATTGTACAATCCAGGTGTGCAAAGCTCTTAGAGACTTACCCCAAAAGACTCACATCTGTAATTGCTGCCAAAGGACTCAAGGGTGTGAATACTTATGTAAATCAGATATTTCTATTATATTCATTTTCAATTTTCAAACCTGTTTTCACTTTGTCATTATGGAGTATTCTGTGTAGATGGGTGAGGAGAAAAATAATCCATTCATGATTCAGGCTGTAACACAACAAAATTTGGAATAGATCAAGGGATATGAATACTTTTTGTAGGCACAAAACACAATCTGTCTAGTAGTTATAACGTTCAACATTCAATCCTCCATTAGTTCTTACTCTACCAATCTACTTTACATACTGTAAAGTTGGGATGCTTTGACTTTTAATTTCCCTACAAACTTGATTTCATAAAACATGTTCAAATATGGCCTGGCAGATTGCAGGGATGTATACATAGATGTGAATATGTACTAAGACATATAGCCATAGTTTGGATCATAATTTAAGGATTTCTGTACAAAAGGAAATTCACTACAATCATTAAGATCCTGGTGGCTAAGCAGACTAAGTAGCCCACAGGCCTTGAAGATTGCAGATCGCAGGTTAAAATCTACTTGATTACCATCCTTTAAAAAAAGCTATAGCTGTGTTTGGACAATACCATAATACAATCTAATGTAAGATGATTGAAATAACATTTATTGAAAAGTTTGGCAACTTCATATAATAATGTTATATTATTAGCAGAACATTGCAGCAATGTTTTTATAATCACCTCCATTATCATTGAAGTATGTTTTATGAACAATTCTGCAACATCATGCCACTTTAAAGAATACCTTATATTCGAGTCTCACAGGAATGTTTATGTTTGTTGTTACAGGTGTTAGAAGTAATAGCTCCATTAACATTAACTGAATATTCCGGGGATGTTTTTTTAGAACTACTAACTCTAACCCTATTGCTCCAACAATTTATTGCTAAAGTATTTCAGGGAACGTTATTAAACCATCATGTCATGATGTCACACTATAACTTTATGAAAGCATAGTAGGGATATTCCTTGCTTGTTGGTATGGGTCTTTTGAATAACATATCCATCAACATTAGCAGAACATTCCTGTAATGTTTCCTCAGAACCAATTCTATTGCTCTAACATTTCGTTGTGGCAGTATGTTCTCAGAACATAACGTTGCATTGTCTTATTACATTTCCTGGAAACCTAATGAGAAAGTTTGGGGAATGTTCTGTGGTGGTTGTTACAGATGGTGTGGACCACATTTTAGTGAACGTTAGGGAACATTCCAAGGATATTTCATTTAAAAACTTTTCTGAAGAAAAAATGTACGTTTTGTTATCAAAAACATTCTTTAACATTTTTTTGGGTTTTATCATCCTTATTTTAGATAAATCCCTCACTAGAACTTAATGGCAATCTTAGCTAATGTTCTGAGAATGTTCCCGGTTTACTTGGTACACGCCTTTTTGAGGCTTTATAGAACCGTGATCATACTGTTATGGTGAGTGAATGAGGACCCAAAAGCGAACTAACTTAAACAGAGCTTCTTTAATAACCAAACATAGGTAGGCTCAGATAGACCGGCAGATTCCGACAGGACAGGACAAGGTTACAGCAAACATGACGATAGTCTGGCTCAGGCATGAAACACAAACAAGAATCCGACAAGGACAGGAACAGAAACAGAGAGAGATATAGGGACCTAATCAGAGGGAAAAAGGGAACAGGTGGGAAACGGGGTGAATGGGTAGTTAGAGGAGACAAGGAACAGCTGGGAGAAAGCGGGGGAGAAAAGGTAACCTAACAACGACCAGCAGAGGGAGACAGGGTGAAGGGAAAGGACAGAGACAAGACACAACATGACAGTACCCCCCCACTCACCGAGCGCCTCCTGGCGCACTCGAGGAGGAAACCTGGCGGCAACGGAGGAAATCCTCGATCAGCGCACGGTCCAGCACGTCCCGAGAGGGAACCCAACTCCTCTCCTCAGGACCGTACCCCTCCCAATCGACAAGGTACTGGTGACCACGGCCCCGAGGACGCATGTCCAAAATCCTGCGGACCCTGTAGATGGGTGCGCCCTCGACAAGGAGGGGGGGGGGGGGGGGAAGACGAGCGGGGGCGCGAAGAACGGGCTTAATACAGGAGACATGGAAGACCGGGTGGACGCGACGAAGGTATCGCGGAAGAAGAAGTCGAACTGCGACAGGATTAATGACCCGAGAAATACGGAACGGACCAATGAACCGCGGGGTCAACTTGCGAGAAGCCGTCTTAAGGGGAAGGTTCTGAGTGGAGAGCCAAACTCTCTGACCGCGACAATATCTAGGACTCTTAGTTCTACGCTTATTGGCAGCCCTCACAGTCTGCGTCCTATAACGGCAAAGTGCAGACCTGACCCTCTTCCAGGTGCGCTCGCAACGTTGGACAAAAGCCTGAGCGGAGGGGACGCTGGACTCGGCGAACTGAGATGAGAACAGCGGAGGCTGGTACCCGAGGCTACTCTGAAAAGGAGATAGCCCGGTCGCAGACGAAGGAAGCGAGTTGTGGGCGTATTCTGCCCAGGGGAGCTGTTCTGACCAAGACGCAGGGTTGCGAAAAGAAAGACTGCGTAAGATGCGAACAAAAGTCTGATTGGCCCGTTCTGCTTGACCGTTAGACTGGGGGTGAAAGCCGGAAGAGAGACTGACGGAAGCCCCAATCAAACGGCAAAACTCCCTCCAAAATTGAGACGTGAATTGCGGACCTCTGTCCGAAACGACGTCTGACGGAAGGCCATGAATTCTGAAAACATTCTCGATGATGATTTGTGCCGTCTCTTTAGCAGAAGGAAGCTTAGCAAGGGGAATGAAATGAGCCGCCTTAGAGAACCTATCGACAACCGTAAGAATAACAGTCTTCCCCGCTGACGAAGGCAGTCCGGTGACAAAATCTAAGGCGATGTGAGACCACGGTCGAGAGGGAATGGGAAGCGGCCTGAGACGGCCGGCAGGAGGGGAGTTACCGGACTTAGTCTGCGCGCAGACCGAACAAGCAGCCACGAAACGACGCGTGTCATGCTCCCGGGTGGGCCACCAAAAACGCTGGCGAATGGAAGCAAGCGTACCCCGAACGCCAGGGTGGCCGGCTAACTTGGCAGAGTGAGCCCACTGAAGAACGGCCAGACGAGTAGGAACGGGAACGAAAAGAAGGTTCCTAGGACAAGCGCGCGGCGACGGAGTGTGAGTGAGCGCTTGCTTTACCTGCCTCTCAATTCCCCAGACAGTCAACCCGACAACACGCCCCTCAGGGAGAATCCCCTCGGGGTCAGTGGAGGCTACTGAAGAACTGAAGAGACGAGATAAAGCATCAGGCTTGGTGTTCTTAGAGCCCGGACGATAAGAAATCACGAACTCGAAACGAGCGAAAAACAGCGCCCAACGCGCCTGACGCGCATTAAGTCGTTTGGCAGAACGGATGTACTCAAGGTTCCTATGGTCAGTCCAAACGACAAAAGGAACGGTCGCCCCCTCCAACCACTGTCGCCATTCGCCTAGGGCTAACCGGATGGCGAGCAGTTCGCGGTTTCCCACATCATAGTTACGTTCCGACGGCGACAGGCGATGAGAAAAATACGCGCATGGGTGGACCTTGTCGTCAGAGAGGGAGCGCTGAGAAAGAATGGCTCCCACGCCCACCTCTGACGCGTCAACCTCGACAACGAACTGTCTAGAGACGTCAGGTGTAACAAGGATAGGAGCGGATGTAAAACGATTCTTGAGGAGATCAAAAGCTCCCTGGGCGGAAACGGACCACTTAAAGCACGTCTTGACAGAAGTAAGGGCTGTGAGAGGAGCTGCCACCTGACCGAAATTACGGATGAAACGACGATAGAAGTTCGCGAAGCCGAGAAAGCGCTGCAGCTCGACGCGTGACTTAGGGGCGGGCCAATCAATGACAGCTTGGACCTTAGCGGGATCCATCTTAATGCCTTCAGCGGAAATAACAGAACCGAGAAATGTGACGGAGGAGGCATGAAAAGTGCACTTCTCAGCCTTCACAAAAAGACAATTCTCTAAAAGGCGCTGGAGGACACGTCGAACGTGCTGAAGATGAATCTGGAGTGACGGTGAAAAAATCAGGATATCGTCAAGGTAAACGAAAACAAAGATGTTCAGCATGTCTCTCAGGACATCATTGACTAATGCCTGAAAGACAGCTGGAGCGTTAGCGAGGCCGAAAGGAAGAAACCGGTATTCAAAGTGCCCTAACGGAGTGTTAAACGCCGTCTTCCACTCGTCCCCCTCCCTGATGCGCACGAGATGGTAAGCGTTACGAAGGTCCAACTTAGTGAAAAACCTGGCTCCCTGCAGGATCTCGAAGGCTGAAGACATAAGAGGAAGCGGATAACGATTCTTAACTGTTATGTCATTCAGCCCTCGATAATCTATGCAGGGGCGCAGAGACCCGTCCTTCTTCTTGACAAAAAAAAACCCCGCTCCGGCGGGAGAGGAGGAGGGGACTATGGTACCGGCGTCAAGAGCTACAGACAAATAATCCTCGAGAGCCTTACGTTCGGGAGCCGACAGAGAGTATAGTCTACCCCGGGGGGGAGTGGTTCCCGGAAGGAGATCAATACTACAATCATACGACCGGTGTGGAGGAAGAGAGGTGGCCCTGGACCGACTGAACACCGTGCGCAGATCGTGATATTCCTCCGGCACCCCTGTCAAATCACCAGGCTCCTCCTGTGAAGAAGAGACAGAGGAAACAGGAGGGATAGCAGACATTAAACATTTCACATGACAAGAGACGTTCCAGGAGAGGATAGAATTACTAGACCAATTAATGGAAGGATTATGACAAACTAGCCAGGGATGGCCCAAAACAACAGGTGTAAAAGGTGAACGAAAAATCAAAAAAGAAATGGTTTCGCTATGATTACCAGAAACAGTGAGGGTTAAAGGTAGCGTCTCACGCTGAATCCTGGGGAGAGGACTACCATCCAGGGCGAACAAGGCCGTGGACTCCCTTAACTGTCTGAGAGGAATGTCATGTTCCCGAGCCCAGGTCTCGTCCATAAAACAGCCCTCCGCCCCAGAGTCTATTAAGGCACTGCAGGAAGCTGACGAACCGGTCCAGCGTAGATGGACCGACAAGGTAGTGCAGGATCTTGAAGGAGAGACAGGAGTAGTAGCGCTCACCAGTAGCCCTCCGCTTACTGATGAGCTCTGGCTTTTACTGGACATGAAGTGACAAAATGACCAGCAGAACCGCAATAGAGACAGAGGCGGTTGGTGATTCTCCGTTCCCTCTCCTTAGTCGAGATGCGGATACCTCCCAGCTGCATAGGCTCAGCTCCCGAGCCGGCAGAGGAAGATGGTAGTGATGCGGAGAGGGGGGCAACGGAGAACGCGAGCTCCTTTCCACGAGCTCGGTGACGCAGATCAACCCGTCGCTCAATGCGAATAGCGAGTTCAATCAGGGAATCCACGCTGGAAGGGACCTCCCGGGAGAGAATCTCATCCTTTACCTCTGCGCGGAGACCCTCCAGAAAACGAGCGAGCAAAGCCGGCTCGTTCCAGCCACTGGAGGCAGCAAGAGTGCAAAACTCAATAGAGTAGTCTGTTATGGATCGATTACCTTGACATAGGGAAGACAGGGCCCTGGAAGCCTCCTCCCCAAAAACAGATCGATCAAAAACCCGTATCATCTCCTCCTTAAAGTCCTGATACTGGTTAGTACACTCAGCCCTTGCCTCCCAGATTGCCGTGCCCCACTCACGAGCCCGTCCAATAAGGAGAGATATGACGTAGGCGACACGAGCAGTGCTCCTGGAGTAAGTGTTGGGCTGGAGAGAAAACACAATATCACACTGGGTGAGGAACGAGCGGCATTCAGTGGGCTCCCCAGAGTAACACGGCGGGTTATTGATTCTGGGCTCCGGAGATTCGAAAGCCCTGGAAGTGGCCGGTGGATCGAGGCGGAGATGGTGAACCTGTTCTGTGAGGTTGGAGACTTGGGTGGCCAGGGTCTCAACGGCATGTCGAGCAGCAGACACTTCCTGCTCGTGTCTGCCTAGCATCGCTCCCTGGATCCCGACGGCTGAGTGGAGAGGATCCGAAGTCGCTGGGTCCATTCTTGGTCGGATTCTTCTGTTATGGTGAGTGAATGAGGACCCAAAAGCGAACTAACTTAAACAGAGCTTCTTTAATAACCAAACATAGGTAGGCTCAGATAGACCGGCAGATTCCGACAGGACAGGACAAGGTTACAGCAAACATGACGATAGTCTGGCTCAGGCATGAAACACAAACAAGAATCCGACAAGGACAGGAACAGAAACAGAGAGAGATATAGGGACCTAATCAGAGGGAAAAAGGGAACAGGTGGGAAACGGGGTGAATGGGTAGTTAGAGGAGACAAGGAACAGCTGGGAGAAAGCGGGGGAGAAAAGGTAACCTAACAACGACCAGCAGAGGGAGACAGGGTGAAGGGAAAGGACAGAGACAAGACACAACATGACACATACACTTCTTAATGGACCTTTATGGTGCTGTAAAAACCTATTTCCTGTGGTTCTATGAAGGATTATTTAAAAAGGTGTCACGTTCCTTTGTTTTGTCTTTTGTTTTAGTATGGTCAGGGCGTGAGTTGGGTGGGTTCTCTGTCAGTTTGTCTATGATTTTCTATTTCTGTGTTTGGCCTGGTATGGTTCTCAATCAGAGGCAGCTGTCAATCGTTGTCCCTTATTGAGAACCATATTTAGGTAGCCTGTTTCCATTGTGTTTTGTGGGTGGTTATTTTCCGTTTAGTGTTGTGGTGCACCTTACAGGACTGTTCGATGGTTGGTTGTTTTGTTTTCAGTGTTCATTAAAATATGCACACTTACCACGCTGCACCTTGGTCCTCCTCTCCTTCCCCAGACGACATGCGTTACAGAACCACCCATCAAGAAAGGACCAAGCAGCGTGGTAACGGGCAGCAGCAGCAGCGTCCGGAATCGCAGGACTCCTGGACATGGGAGGAGATTCTGGATGGCAAGGGACCATGGGCACAGGCTGGAGAATATCACCGCCCCAAGGCTGGGCTGGAGGCGGTGGTATGAGGAGGCAGCACGGCGGCGTGGTTGGAAGCCCGAGAGGCAGCCCCAAACATTTCTTGGGGGGGCACACGGCTAAGTCAGGTAGGAGACCTGAACCAACTCCCTGTGCTTACCGGAGAGCGAGAGGGACCGGGCAGGCACCGTGTTATGCCGTGAGGCGCACGGTGTCCCCGGTGCCTGTGCAGAGCCCGGTGCGGTACATTGCAGCGCCTCGTATCGGCCGGGCTAGAGTGGGCATCGAGCCAGGTGCCATGAAGCCGGCTCAGCACATCTGGTCTCCAATGCGTCTCCTCGGGCCAGTGTACATGGCACCAGCCCTACACATGGTGTCCCCGGTTCGCCAGCACAGCCCAGTGCGGGCTATTCCACCTCGCCGCACTGGCCTGGCTACGGGGAGCTTTCAGCCAGGTAGGGTTGGGCAGGCTCGGTGCTCAAGACCTCCTGTGCGCATTCACGGTCCGTTCTATCCAGTGCCACCTCCATGCACCAGCCCTCCGGTGGCAGCCCCCCGCACCAGGCTGTCTCTCCGTCTTCTCCCTACTGGTGCTTCCGCCTGTCCGGCGCTGCCGGAGTCTCCCGTCCGTCCAGCGCTGCTGGAGTCTCCCGTCCATCCGGCGCTGCCGGAGTCTCCCGTCCATTCGGGACCCGTGGCTTGGGTCCCCAGTCCGAGGTCGGCGCTCTTAAGAGGCCACAGAGGTGGTTAAGGAGGCGGAGAAAGACTATGGTGGAGTGTGGTCCACGTCCCGCGCCAGAGCCGCCACTGCCGACAGACACCCACCCAGACCCTCCCCTATAGGTTCAGGTTTTGCGGCCGGAGTCCGCACCTTTGGGGGGGTGGGGGGGGGGGATACTGTCACGTTCTGACCTTAGTTCCTTTGTTTTGTCTTTTGCTTTAGTATGGTCAGGGGGTGAGTTGGGTGGGTTGTCTGTTAGTTTGTCTACGATTTTCTATTTCTGTCTTTGGCCTGGTATGTTTCTCAGTCAGAGGCAGCTGTCAATCGTTGTCCCTGATTGAGAACCATATTTAGGTAGCCTGTTTTCCATTGTGTTTTGTGGGTGGTTATTTTCTGTTTAGTGTTGCACCTTATAGGACTGTTCGTTGGTTGTTTTCATTGTTCATTAAAATATTTAAAATATGAACACTTACCACGCTGCACCTTGGCCCTCCTCTCCTTCCCCAGACGACAAGCGTTACAAAAGGTTCTATATAGCACTGAAAAGGGTCCCACTATTGTTACAACCCTTTTTGGTTCTATATAGAACAATTTGTTATTGTTCTCTATATAACCTTTTATATAGAATGGTTCTATAAAGAATCTTTCTCAATCTCAAAGTTTATACAAATAACCTTTTGAAGAGGCAAGTGGAACGGGGAAAAAGTAAGGAACTTGTCTCTCGGCCTTGCTTAAAAGGCCAAAATTGTGATAAATAAAAAAATATACCAGTTTCATTTTGGACCAAAAAATGACAGCTATGCCAAATAGATTGCCAAATAGTTGGGAAGAGATTTTCGATTCCATGGCACATGGTTTATGAACTGATATGCAAAATGACCCAAAATTATTGTAACCAATAGAACGTTATATACAGTACATATGGGGGATACAACCTTCCCAGCTCTGCAGGTTTTGCTGCGAAGAGAGTCATTAGATCATTTATTTTGGTACTGTCCATATGTAGCTTGTTTTTGGTCACATGTCCAGGAATGGCTGAAGAATTGCGACATTTACCTTGAGCTAACGCTGCTGATAGCAATACTTGGTGATTTGGAAAGACAGTCAATTTATCAATAATATAATAATTATTTTAGCAAAAATGTTATCTTTAATTTAAAATCTGTAGAAACTGAGAATAGAAAGGTTCAGAACGTTTGTGAAGCATCACAGCAAAGTCGAAAAATATATAGCAAATAGAAATCCAATATGGATGGTGTTAAGAGATAGATGGGAGAGGTTAAATGGAACTGAAGGGTGGGAATAATAATAACAAGATAACAAATGTAAAATATACTGTGTCTGTAAAATGTATGTAGGTTCAGAACTTTTGTGAAAAGCACAGTTAAAATATATGGCAAATAGATATCAAACTGGATGGACATCAGAAATAGATGGGGGAGGTTGAGGGTAGTGGAAGAACAGGACTAAAAACAAAATACAATTCTTTTAAAATAGATTGTGTCCGTAAAATGTATATAGTACGTGGGTCAAAGACGTATAAGGTTTTCAAAGTAGCAAAATAAAACAGCAATTACAATTTCCTAAAAGGCTTTTTATGTTCATTGGAGTGTCACCTATGCCCTTATATTAGTTATATTGAAGAATAAAGACAATAATTAATTTTTGTGATTCATATGAATGTACCCTAGTAAAATGTCATTCAGTATAACACAAAGTGTTATGCCCATTTTTCATAATCACAAGGTTATATATTCATGCTTAGACTGGCAGAAATTCAACTACCTGGAAAAAAATGACATTCTTTCATTTTGAATAGCACATATTTGATTGGTCACAGGTACAACTCAAAATTTGTTGAATGTTTTTTACAAAAACTTCTTGCCTTACACTGAAAAAAATGCTAAAATCTATTAAAAAATATCTTTCACTTCCTTTGAGATTTGTTTTGGTATCTCTGAGTCAACAAAACAAAGTTATTGTATTTTAATATAAAATTCTGGTGTTATACTGTATGACAATATTTTGTTACCCTGAATGACACATATCACTACGGGCCACAAATATTGATTACATATGATCCATTCAGCAATAAAGATACCTACACAAAATAGCTACATAACATGCCCATAACTGCCTGTAGCTCAGGAGCTGGGAGCAAGGATATGCATATTCTTGGTTCCATTTGAAAGGAAACAATTTGTGGAAATGTGAAAGAAATATAGGAAAATAACACAAATCTGATAGAAGATAATACAAATTAAAAAAAAACATTTTTTTGTACCAATATCTTTGAAATGCAAGAGAAAGGCCATAATGTATTATTCCAGCCAATGTGCAATTTACATTTTGGCCACTAGATGGAATTAGTGTATGTGCAAAGGTTTAGACTGATCCAATGACCCATTGCATTTCTGTTCAAAAGTGCCTAAAATGTGCCGAATTCACTTATTAATACTTTTCATGTTCAAAATTGTGCACTCTCCTCAAACAATAGAATGGCATTTTTTTCACTGCAATAGCTACTGTAAACTGCACAGTGCAGTTAGATTAACAAGAATTTAAGCTTTCTGCCAATATCTGTTATGTCTTTGTCCTGGGAAATGTTCTTGTTACTTACAACCTCATGCTAATCGCATTAGCCTACGTTAGCTCAACCGTCCTGAAGTGCCATATTTAGTTAGTGGTATTGAATGTAGGGTGTGTACTTTGAAGTGCTTCGCAAAGTCAAATTGGTGGGCTTGGTGGTAATTAGAAGGGAGCTCATCTACTCTGGTAACTGCTGAGGCTAACAGTCTCTGAGCTCCCTCAACTTCTTTTGCAAATTAACAACCTTGAAGACGGTGGTTGTGGGGAAGCTCAATTTGCAGGGACACTAAGTAATTGACTCTCAGCAGGCCTTGTTTATTTAATGTTCACAGTTTTTGTGAAAAATAACTCAAAAAGGTTAAGTAGGATTGGATTGGAAGTGTTAAAATTGAAGGTCTTAGAATAAATATACAGTATATTTTATTGTCTAAAAATCGATGTATTTTACGATCATCTTATAGTCTAGGCTAGGGGATAAAAATGTGTATTCCATGTATTTTTCTCTGTATAAACTATTTGTGGCATCTGGCTTTGTTCTCAGGAATATTTCTTTATGGTAACAGAATTTCATACCGTTTCCCTTTCACAAACATTTACAGTATTTCATCACTAATACAGTATATAATATATCACTAAAATTGGTCAATGCCTCTCAATGCCCTTTCATTGAGGTTTAAGAAATGTCCATTGCCTCTTGGAATAACCACAGTTGATCCTTCATTAGTCCTCGGCCTGTTCAAATAAAACATTGCTTACCTGTTTGCAATTCATCAAGGGAATTGAGTCCCAGATATACTGACAAATTATATAATTAATTGCTTATTGCCATCTCTTCAATATATATGTTCATGGTGTCATTTTTACAGTTTATTCCATTCAGAGATGCAAAAAGCCACCAACCAAGATTAGTCAGAGTGTCATTGATTTCCCATTCCTGATCTGCCTATGCTCACAACGTTAAAATATGGATTTGATGAATAGGGAACCAACTGGCTTTGGAAATAATTATATCATAGCACATTGTAGATATTCAGTTGGGACAAAAAAATACTGAAATTAGAGAAATATAGAGACAGGCTCTTATAATCAAAAAGCTGCATTATTAATTGGATTACTTCGAAATGTTGAATTGCATAGAACTTATGCTTTCATAACATTTTAGGAAAACTGAATTTAACATAATGAAGTTATAAATCATTACCAACAATGTGCCTTAAAGAGGAGGCGGAGTAGGAGGACTATTTTGAATTATATTTTTCTCTGATAATTGGTAACCTTTTTCAAAGCAGATTGCGATACTCTGATATAGCACTGGAGCAAAATATAATAGTATGATTCAAGCCTTTTGACGTTGAGAGAGAAACCATGCCAATATTTTAATATGAATCATGCAGTTCCTGGTGTCAGTTTCCATATCTATAGATGTGCAGTGAGCTCATCTCTGCTTCTATCTATATTTACTCCACATAGATATCCATAAAATATTTAAGCAGGTCAATAAAGCTGGGGTGATTCAGTGCCACTGCTTTCTCTAAAGGAATAGTTGGTAGTTTGTGGGGACATGGAGGCCTGGAAGAGAATAAAATAGAAACTCACTTATTTTAATCTTTATCCCCTAGGCTAGGGGTAGGCAACCCTGTTCCTGGAGTGTTGCAGGTACTGTAGGATTTTGTCCCTGCTATGCACCACACTGAGCTACTATATTAGTTTATCAGTTCAGTGATTGTCTACATTCAACACACCTGGTGTTCCAGTTCAGTTAAATGAAAACATGAAGTAACTATGGCACTCCAAGGTTGTCTACCCCTGCACTAGGCAATTACTTAAAATATAATGTTAAAAAATATACAGTATGTGTCATGCAAGCCCAAACTGTTTGAACATCCAGCAGTCATTGGAGTTAGTGGTGTTCAAAACCTTGTCTTTCTGTGTCTGTGTTTTTCTGCCAAGGTTGGAAATAGAAGAAATCGTTTGACTTGGTTCCTAAAGAGGAACCAACCAGCATTCCCTCCTGTTCCCTGACACTTTAGATAAGCCAACATGTTACCATTAGCCATTACAATCTCCAGCAAGATACAGTTGAAGTTGTAAGTTTACATACACTTAGGTTGGAGTCATTAAAACTTGTTTTAAAACCACTCCACAAATTTCTTGTTAACAAAGTATAGTTTTGGCAAGTCAGTTAGGGCATCTATTTTGTGCATGACACAAGTCATTTTTTCCAACAATTGTTTACAGACAGATTATTTCACTTATAATTCACTGTTTCACAATTCCAGTGGGTCAGAAGTTTACATACACAAAATTGACTGTGCCTTTAGACAGCTTGTAAAATTCCAGAAAATTATGTCATGGCTTTAGAAGCTTCTGATATGCTAATTAACATAATTTGAGTCAATTGGAGGTGTACCTGTGGATGTATTTCAAGGCCTACCTTGAAACTCAGTGCCTCTTTGCTTGACATCATGGGAAAATCAAAAGAAATCAGCCAAGACCAACACCTGGTTCATCCTTTGGAGCAATTTCCAAACTCCTGAAGGTACCACGTTCATCTGTAGAAACAATAGTAGGAAAATATAAACACCATGGGACCATGTAGCTGTCATACTGCTCAGGAAGGAGATGTATTCTGTCTCCTAGAGATGAGCGTACTTTGGTGCGAAAAGTGCAAATCAATCCCAGAACAACAGCAAAGGACCTTGTGAAGATGCTAGAGGAAACGGGTACAAAAGTATCTATATCCACAGTAAAACAAGTCGAATATCGACATAACAATGCCACTCAGCAAGGAAGAAGTCACTGCTCCAAAACCGCCATAAAAGCCAGACTACGGTTTGCACATGGGGGCAAAGATCGTACTTTTTGGAGAAATGTCCTCTGGTCTGATGAAACAAAAATAGAACTGTTTGGCCATAATGACCATCTTTGTGTTTGGAGGAAAAAGGGGAGGCTTGCAAGCGGAAGAACACCATCCCAACTGTGAAGCACGTGGGTGGCAGCATCATGTTGTGGGGGTGCACCAGTCCCTCCTTGCTGCAGGAGGGACTGGTGCACTTCACAAAATAGATGGCATTATGAGGTAGGAAAATTAGGTGGATATATTGAAGCAACATCTCAAGACATCAGTCAGGAAGTTAAAGCTTGGTCGCAAATGGGTCTTCCAAATGGACAATGATCCCAAGCATGCTTCCAAAGTTGTGGCAAAATGGCTTAAGGACATCAAAGTCAAGGTATTGGAGTGGCCATCACAAAGCCCTGACCTCAATCTTATAGAAAATGTGTTGGCAGAACTGAAAAAGCGTGTGCGAGCAAGGAGGCCTACAGACCTGACTCCAATACACCAGATCTGTCAGGAGGAATTGGCCAAAATTCACCCATCTTATTGTAGGAAGCTTGTGGAAGGCTAACCAAAACGTTTGACCCAAGTTAAACAATTTAATGACAATGCTACCAAATACTAATTGAGTGTATGTAAACTTCTGACCCACTGGGAATGTGATGAAAGAAATAAAAGCTGCAATAAATCATTCTCTCTACTATTTTTCTGACAGTTCACATT
Source organism: Oncorhynchus mykiss (assembly GCF_057628025.1). Classification (NCBI taxonomy): domain Eukaryota; kingdom Metazoa; phylum Chordata; class Actinopteri; order Salmoniformes; family Salmonidae; genus Oncorhynchus; species Oncorhynchus mykiss. The sequence goes on along the minus strand of NC_143046.1, from coordinate 74,268,428 downwards.
CTTAAAATAAAGTGGTGATCCTAACTGACCAAAGACAGGGAATTGTTACAAGGATTAAATGTCAGGAATAGTGGAAAAAACTGAGTTTAAATGTATTTGGCGAAGGTGTATGCAAACTTCAGACTTGAACTGTATCTGTGGGTTAAACACAACTGGTTTCTGATAAGTGCTTGTTGGAGCACATTGCAAACCAGATGAGCTCATTTCAAGCTCAAAACCAAACACTTATCCTATTCTCCTCACTGCGTCAAAGCAAAGCAAAAACAACAGAAAAGAGAGTGGTTCATCTGTCATTGGTTTATGTCAGGGGGATCATAATGGTTGCTGACTGCTTGAATTGCTTTCAATTACAATTTGGGGAAAAAACGAAGACAACGCAGCCAAGGGTAATTAATCCTTTGGGGCAAATGCATCACCATCACATTATTCAGCAGTCCATCCCGAATTCGAAATAGGATTTACCTACCTACCATGCATGTGTCCTTCAAGTCAAATGGTATCGACTTCCTTAGTATTTCTCTGTATTAAAACATTAATTCTGGATGTTTCATGATAATCTTACTTGCAGGGATTCATTTTAATTCATGGCATTTTAACCTCACCCTTAATGAGAATAGAATGTGACGGTAATGTCATTTGTTTCATATATTGACATTGCTTGCATGTCTAAATAATCTCATGCTATTCAAAAGTATTCAGCAATAACACCTATTGCAAGCACATGCTTACTACATGCAGTAAAAAACGTTCTTTAAACTAACTTGTTCAGCCGGCCATGTCAGACAAAGGTGCCCTGTTTTCTGTATTCACCTCTGATGATGAGTGCAGCACATTAGCCAAAAGTAGGAAATCATGAGGTGTATTACACAGAGTCAGACAGACTGTAAACATGTCCACTATGACGCTGTGAGATCACTGAGGATAATTAGGGAAATAATTGACCACACATGCACTGTAACTGCTTGGTCTGAGAGCTACCTACGAATAAACACAATGGAGTATTTGTTTTTTACATTGTAATTAAGCCTGTGTTCTTACATACACACACACACACACACACACACACACACACACACACACACACAAGCAAGCAGGATCTCAAAGATACAGGGTGTAACGGCAAATTTCCTCTTCGTCTGAAGAGGAGTAAGGATCGGACCAAGATGCAGCGTGGTAAGTGTCCATAATCATTTATTACGAAAACAACTGAACACTCGAACAAAACAAAAATAACGTGCATCAACAAAACAGTTCCGTGTGGTGACAAACACTGACTCGGAAAACAAACACCCACAAACCATCAGTCAAACCCAGGCTACCTAAGTATGATTCTCAGAGACAACTAACGACACCTGCCTCTGATTGAGAACCATACTAGGCCGAAACAGAAACCAAACATAGAAAAAACAAACAGACTGCCCACCCCAACTAACGCCCTGACCATACAAACCAAGGAAATAAAGGTCAGAATGTGACAGTGGGCGTCTGTCCACGGTGGCGACTCTGGCGCGGGACTTGAACCCCACTTCACCATAGTTTTGGTGCGCCTCTTAGCCCGCCGCCGTTCTTGGACTGGGGACCCACGCCACGGGTCCGAATGGACGGGAGACTCTGGCAGCGCCGGACAGGCGGGAGACTCCGGCAGCTCCGGAGTGAAGGGCGGATGTAGCACTATCTCAGAATTGATAGTCCTGCAGTTAAACTGGATGCTGGCCTGTTTACTGAGGCTACCTGTCTGATCAGACTGGCAGGTGGCTCCATCCAGGACTATCAACTCCTACACCATTTGATAATGGAATGTGTCATACGAATGAGACAAGTAGACTCAAATGCTCTTGGTAATGGTGGTGTAAAAGCCTCGGGGGATAAAGCAGGAGATGTCAGATAAAAGTAAGTAATATGCAATGTGATCGGGAATCCTCAGGAAAACATTTAATATACAATGTAGGGGTTTGTCCTCAGAAACAAGGTGATGGGTTATGATAATTTGATTATTAAATTATGAAAATGGAATTCTTGGCATTATCATATACAGTGTCTTCAGAAAGTATTCAAACATCTGGACTTTTCCCCACACGTTGTTGTGTTCCAGCCTGAAATAAGAATGTCTTACATTTAGATGTTGTTTTCACTGGCCTGCACAATATCCCCTAATGTCAAAGTGGAATTATGTTTTTTAATTTTTTTAAAAATTAAAAATGAAAAGCTTCAATGTCTTGAGTCAATAAGTATTCAACCCATTTGTTATTGCATGCCTCAATAAGTTCAGGGTTAAAAATGTGCCTAACAAGTCACATAACGAGTTGCATGGATTCACTCTGTATGCAATAATAGTGTTTAACCTGTCTACGATACTGGTTCCCAATTGGGAATCAACCCTCCCACGTTCAGCTGAAACGGTGGCGCATGGAACGCAAAAATATTCTTAAAAATATTTAACCTCCACACATTAACAAGTCCAATAGCTCAAATGAAAGACAAACATCTTGTTCATCTAGCCAGCAAGTCAGATTTCTAAAATGTTTTACGGCGAAAACATAGCACATATATATGTAAAACCACCACCAGACACAGCTCATTTCAATAGCCAAAACATGCAATCAACAAACGCAGGATTAAAAAATAAATCGCTCACTAACCTTTTGAAAATCTTCATCAGATGACAGTAATATGACATATTACACAGTACATATTTTTTTTTTTCAATAATATGCCATTTATATCCATAAATGTCCATTTACAGTGAGTTCACCTTCAGAAATTACTCAAAAATGCCCGCAGGAAATCTATGTAGCGCGGCAAGATAACGTAAATAGACATCATAAACTTTGACTAAATATACATGTTCTACATATAGTTAGAAAGATACACTGCTTCTTTATGCAACCGCTGTGTTAGATTTATTTTTAACGTTACAGAAATCGCACACTATTCCATATGCTGAGACAGCGCTCAGTTCCAAGCTACATTTCCACGTAATGTTGGAGTCAACAGAAACACAGATTTAAGCATAAATATTCCCTTACCTTCGATGGTCTTCGTTCAGAATGTTCTGGAAGGCTTCATACTTACCCAATACATCGTTTGGTTTCAAGTCTTGCGTCTTTGTATTAGCTACTGCTAATAACATCAGCTGAAATGCACCCAAAACGTCCTCTGGTCCGGATAAGTTGCGCATCAAAACTTCAAAATTACACATTATATGTCGACTAAACAGGTCAAACTAAGTGCAGAAGCAAGCTTTATGATGTTTTAGACGTGCAAAACAAACTTCAATTCAATCGGCCATCGTCTGCCCTTCTCTTGAGTGCTGGAAACAAAGGAATGGCTGGGACCAATTCGCGCCCATACGCACAGCCTATTCTCTCGTGGCACGCACTAATTTCACTCCCATAGGGTCAATTCTCGCGGGATTTGAACGATTGGAAGCTCTAATGAAAGAGGACATCTAGCGGAAGAGATAGAAAGTGTCCTGGTTGGGAAGGGTGGGGGCCATGACGTCAAAGTTGCTCCAACTTTCATGGCCACAAAAACTAGTTTGGAAGAATGCCTGCCCTGTGAGTTCTGCTATACTTACAGACATAATTCCAACGGTTTTAGAATCTTTAGAGTGTTTTCTATCCAATAATAATTTTTATTTGCATATATTAGCAATTTTTGACAGATTTTTTTTCCAGTTTACTAGGGGTACCCAATCTCTCCAAAGGGGGCGTATGTCTGCCATATCCTTAACAGGTTTTAACATGATTTTTGAATGACTACCACAACTCTGTACACACACAACCAGTGCATTCGGATAGAATTCAGACCCCTTCAAGTTTTCCACATTTTGTTACGTTACAGCCTCATTCTCAAATTTATAAAGTTGTTTTTCCCTCTCATCAATCTACATAATGACAAAGCAAAAACAGGTTTTTAAAATGTTTGCAAATTTATATAAAACAAATAAACAGATCAGTTTTACAAGTATGCAGACCCTTAACTCAGTACTTTGTTGAAGCACCTTTGGCAGCTATTACAGCCTCAAGTAAGAATGCTATTCATTGACTACAGCTCAGCGTTCAACACCATAGTACCCTCAAAGCTCATCACTAAGCTAAGGATCCTGGGACTAAACACCCCCTCTGCAACTGGATCCTGACGGACCACCCCCAGGTGGTGAGGGTAGGTAGCAACACACCTGCCACCCTGATCCTCAACACTGGAGCTCCATAGGGGTGCGTGCTCAGTCCCTTCCTGTACTCCCTGTTCACCCACGACTGCATGGCCAGTCACGACTCCAACACCATCATTAAGTTTGCAGACGACACAACAGTAGTAGGTCTGATCACAGACAACGATGAGACTATAAGGAGGAGGTCAGAGACCTGGCCGTGTGGTGCCAGGATAACAACCTATCCCTCAACATAAACAAGACTAAGGAGATAATTGTGGACTACAGGAAAAGGAGGACCGAGCACGCCCCCATTCTTATCGACAGGGCTGTAGTGGAGCACGTTGAAAGCTTCAAGTTCCTTGGAGTCCACAACAACAAACTAGAATGGTCCTAACACACCAAGAGACTCGTGAAGAGGGCACGACAAAGCCTATTCCCCTTCAGGAAACTAAAAAGATTTGGCATGGGTCCTCAGATGCTCAAATGGTTTTACAGCTGCAACATCGAGAGCATCGTGACTGGTTGCATCACTGCCTGGTACGGCAATTGCTCTGCCTCTGACCGCAAGGCAATACAGAGGGTAGTGCGTATGGCCCAGTGCATCACTGGGACTAAGCTGCCTGCCATCCAGGACCTAAACACCAGGCGGTGTCAGAGGAAGGCCCTAAAAATTGTCAAAGACCCCAGCCACCCCAGTCATAGACTGTTCTCTCTACTACCGCATGGTAAGCGGTACCGGAGTGCCAAGTCTAGGACAAAAAGGCTTCTTTTACCCCCAAGTCATAATACTCCTGAACAGGTAATCAAATAGCTACCCGGACTATTTGCATTGTGTGCCCCCGCCCCCAACCCCCCCAACCCCCCCAAACCCTCTTTTTACGCTGCTGCTACTCTCTATGCATAGTCACTTTAACTATACATTCTTGTACATACTACCTCAATTGGGCCAACCAACCAGTGCTCCCGCACATTGGCTAACCGGGCTATCTGCATTGTGTCTCGCCACCCACCACCCGCCAACCTCTCTTTTACGCTACTGCTACTCTCTGTTCATCATATATGCATAGTCACTTTAACCATATCTACATGTACATACTACCTCAATCAGCCTGACTAACCGGTGTCTGTATGTACCCTCGCTACTTTTATAGCCTCGCTACTGTATATAGCCTGTCTTTTTACTGTTGTTTTATTTCTTTACTTAGCTATTGTTCACCTAACACCTTTTTTTGCACTATTGGTTAGAGCCTGTAAGGAAGCATTTCACTGTAAGGTCTACTACACCTGTTGTATTCGGCACACGTGACAAATAAACTTTGATTTGATTTGAGTCTTCTTGGGTATGACGCTACAAGCTTGGCACACCTGTATTTGGGAGTGTCTCCCATTCTTCTCGGCAGATCTTCTCATGGGTGGGGAGCATCTATTTTCAGGACTCTCCAGCGATGTTCGATCGGGTTCAAGTCCTGGCTCTAGCTGGGCCACTCCAGGACATTCAGAGATTTGTCCCGAAGCCACTCCTGCATTATCTTGGCTGTGTGCTTAGGGTCGTTGTCCTGTTGGAAGGTGAACCTTCGCCCTCTCGGTCCCTTGTGCTGAATAATTTCCTAACAGCATGATGCTGCCACCACCATGCTTCACCGTTGGGATGGTGCCAGGTTTCCTCCAGATGTGACACTTGGCATTCAGGTTCAATCTTGGCTTCATCAGACCAGAGAATCTTGTTTATCAGGGTCTGAGAGTCCTTTAAGTGCTTTTTGGCAAACTCCAAGCAGGCTGTCATGTGCCTTTTACTGAGGAGTGGCCACTCTACCATAAAGGCCTGATTGGTGGGGTGCTGCAGAGATGATTGTCATTCTGGAAGGATCTCCCATCTCCACAGAGGAATTCTGGAGCTCTGTCAGAATGACCATTGGGTTCTTGGTCACCTTCCTGACCTGGGCCCTTCTCCCCCAATTGCTCAGTTTGGCCGGGCGGCCAGCTCTAGGAAGAGTCTTGGTGTACCTTGACACAATCTTGTCACGGAGCTCTACGGACAATTCCTTCGAACTCATGGGTTAGTGTTTGCTCTGACATGCACTGTAAACTGTGAGACCTTATATATACAGATGTGTACATTTCCAAATCATGTTCATTCATTTGAATGTATCATAGGTTGACTCCAATCAAGTTGTAGAAACATGTTAAGAATGATCAATGGAAACATAATACACCTGAACTCAATTTTGTGTCTCATAGCAGAAAAATACTTAAGTAAAAAAGGTATTTCTGTTTTTTAAAAACCTGTATTTGCTTTATCATTATGGGGTACTGTGTGTAGATTGATGAGGAAAAATCCATTTTAGAATAAGGCTGTAACGTAACAATGTGGAAACAGTCAAGGGGTCTGAATATTTTCCAAATGCACTGTATCATTCATTATCTGTAAGGTCACCCAGTCAAGCAGTGCATTTCAAACACAGATTCAACTACAAAGACCAGGGAGGTTTTCCAATGCCTCGCAAAGAAGGGCACCGATTGGTAGATTATTAAAAGCAGATACTGAATATCCCTTTGAGCATGGTGAAATTATTAAATATACTTTGGATGTTGTATCAATACACCCAGTCTCTACAAAGATACAGGCATCCTTCCTAACTCAGTTGTCGGAGAGAAAATAAACCACTCAGGGATTTCACCATGAGGCCAATGGTGACTTAAAAACAGTTACAGCGTTTAATGGCTGAAAAGAGTGAAAAGAAGGAATCCTGTACCGAATAAAAAATATTCCAAAACATGCATCCTGTTTGCAACAAGGCACTAAAGTAATATTGCAAAAAATGTGACAAAGCAATCAACTTTTTGTCCTGAATACAAAGTATTATGTTTGGGGCAAATTCAATACAACACATTACTGAGTACCACTCTACATATTTTCAAACATAGTGGTAGCTGCATCATATTATGGGCATTCTTGTAATCGTTAAGAACTGGGGAGTTCAAAGGCAAAAAAATAAATGGAATGGAACTATGCACAGGCAATATACTAGAGGAAAACCTGATTGTCTTCTTTCCACCAGACAACGTGAGATGAATTTACCTTTCAGCAGAACTATAACATTAATGTTCCAGAGCAGCCGAGGTACAGTTTTGACTTAAAACTGCTTGAAAATCTCGATCAATATCTGAAAATGGTTGTATAGCAATGATCATCAACAAATTTGACAGAGCTTAAAGAATTTTGAGAAGAGTAATGACCCCAAGCTGCACAATCCAGGTGTGCAAACCTGTTAAAAGATTTACCCAGAAAGACACAGCTAAAATCGCAGCCTAAGGTGATTCTAAGATGTATTGATTCAGGGGGTTGAATAACTACCTAATCAAGATATTAGTTACATTTTTTACAAATGTTAGAATGTTTCTTCCACTTTGACATTACAGGGTATTTTGTGTAGATCATTGACATAAAATGACTATTAAATCAATTTTAATCCCAGTTTGTAACACAACAAAATGTGGAATAAGTCAAGCGGTGCGAATACTTTCTGAAGGCACTGTATCTTATATTTCAGGTTTATATCAATTTACGTTCCAATTTTTTATGTATAAAATGTGATGATTGCTTGAACTAATAAACACCTGCAAACAACAAGAAGTGCTCCTTTTCTGTTGTTCATCACATTTGATATTAATGTCCATTCACAAAGTGAAAGGTTAATGGCTATGTATGAGTCACTCCCTGAATTATAAAGGACAACAATATATAGAACATTTAGAGCTGGCTTTTCGTTGTGCAGTGGAGTGAATCCTAAGAGAATAGGTCTCTCAATAAATGCTTAGAGAAAATGTCCTAAATCGATGAGTGATTTTTGCTAACTCTATAGTAATGCTTATAACAAGGACAATGTGTTGATGTCCATGCCTTTCAAATAACCGGATAGAACTTTCTCTCCACACCAATGACTGACTATCGTGATGCTTGTATTTTCCTGTCAAGATTCATTAATAACATTGCACATTTAGATGTCAGAAAAACCTCATGGGTGTGAAAGGGAATACGCGTGACCACAACAAATTACGATAAGCTAATCAATATCTCATCGGCACATTCTAATTTTGGCTTACTGTAACGTGGGGACATTGTTGTCAGATACTTGGGTGTACTTTGGTAAATTTGGCCAGTGAAAAATTAATATATGTTTTTCCACTTATGTTGATCAAATATGATCTCTATAAACATCTTTACAAGGAACTGTTTGAAGGAAAATCCTGTAGTGAATGGACAGTTTTGGTTAGCGCAAGACCACATTAATAGATTAGAATCCATTCATAGCCCCCAGGATGCTTGAGGCACATTAAAGGGGCAATCTGGGATTGATAGTGTACATCTATTTTTGTAGTTTAAATTAACAATATAGTCATTGATTCTTGAAGAATATAGTCTAATTTATAAATACCTCTGGGCTTAGTTCAACTGTCTTACTCCATCACAAACCAAACAATAAGCTTGTGTTTTGCCTGAGCTACATTAATACAGTGCCTTCAGAATTCACATCCCTTGACCTTTTCCACATTTTGTTGAGATTCAAATGGATTTCATTGTGATTTTCTGTGAACAATCTAATAAAAAAATACTCTAATGTCAAAGTGGAAGAAAAATGCAATATTTCGTCAAATAAAAAATAAAACAAATATACAGTATTTTGATTAGATACATTCGAAGTCGGAAGTTAACATATACTTAGGTTAGAGTCCTTAAAATGTGTTTTTCAACCACTCCACAAATGTCTTGTTAAACCTCTCTGAGATATGTGGAACGGTAGCGTCCCACTTGGCCAAAAGCCAGAGAAAATGCAGAGCGCCGAATTCAAATAAATTCCTGTAAAAATCAATATTTCTTGAAAACACACTTGTAAGATACCAAATTAAAGCTACACGTGTTGTGAATCCAGCCAACGTGTCAGATTTCAAAAAGGCTTTTCGGCGAAAGCAAACGATGCTGTTATCTGAGCATAGCACCATAGTAAACAAAAGAGGGAAAACATTTCAACCCTGCAGGCACGACACAAAACGCAGAAATAAAAATATAAATCATGCCTTACCTTTGACGAGCTTCTTCTGTTGGCACTCCAATATGTCCCATAAACATCACAAATGGTCCTTTTCTTCGTTCAATTCCGTCCATATATATCCAAAATGTCCATTTATTTGGCGCGTTTGATCCAGAAAAACACCGGTTCCAACTTGAGCAACGTGACGATAAAATATCTCAAAAGTTACCTGTAAACTTTGCCAAAACATTTAAAACGACTTTTGTAATACAACTTTAGGTATTTATTAAGGTAAATAATTGATCAAGTTCAAGACGGGATGATCTGTGTTCAATACAGGAAGAAACCTAACTCAAGCATTCTTTCTGGTCTTGCGCCTCGATCAAACAGGACACATGAAGTGACACTTTTTCAAGATGGCCGTACTTCTTCATTACGCAAAGGAATAATCTCAGCCAATTTCTAAAGACTGGTGACATCCAGTGGAAGCGGTAGTAACTGTAAGCAAGTCCCTTAGAAATCTGGATTCCCAATGAAAACTCATTAAAAGACAGTGAGCTCTAAAAACAATAACTGAATGGTTTGTCCTCGGGATTTCACCTGCTAAATAAGTTATGTTATACTCAGACAAGATTCAAAAAGTTTTAGAAACTTCAGAGTGTTTTCTATCCAAATCTACTAATACTATGCATATCTTATATTCTGGGGATGAGTAGCAGGCAGTTGAATTTGGGCACACTATTCATCCAAAAGTGAAAATGCTGTCCGCTATCCCGAAGAAGTTGGCAAGTCAGTTAGGACATCTACTTTGTGCATGACACAAGTCATTTTCCAACAATTGTTTACAGACAAATTGATTCACTTATAATTCACTGTATCACAATTCCAGTGGATCAGAAGGGTACATACACTAAGTTGACTGTGTCTTTAAACATCTTGGAAAAGGGATGTATTTCAAGGCCTACATTCAAACTCAGTGCCACTTTGCTTGACATCATGGAAAAAAATCAAAAGAACTCAGCCAAGACCAACACCTGGTTCATCCTTGGGAGCAATTACCAAATGCCTGAAGGTACCACGTTCATCTGTACAATGAATAGTACGCAAGTATAAACATGATGGGACCATGCAGCCATCATACCGTTCAGGAAGGAGACGCGTTCTATCTCCTAGAGATGAGTGTACTTGGTGCGAAAAGTGAAAATCAATCCCAGAACAACAGCAAAGGACCTTGTGAAGATGCTGGAGGAAACAGATACAAAAGTATCTATATCCACAGTAAAACAAGTCGAATATTGACATAACAATGCCACTCAGCATTATATTATCGACATAACCTGAAAGGCTGCTCAGCAAGGAAGAAGCCACTGCTCCAAACCGCCATAAAAAAGCCAGACTACGGTTTGCAACTGCACATGGGAACAACGATTGTGTCATGTCATGGTGGATTTGGGTGGGCATTCTATGTTTTCTATTTCTTTGTTTTTGGCTGGGTATGGTTCCCAATCAGAGGCAGCTGTCTATCATTGTCTCTGATTGGGAACCATACCTAGGTAGCCTTTTTCCCACCTGTGTTTGTGGGTAATTATTTATTTTCTGTGAGTGTTTGTGTGCGCCACGGTTGCGTCACGTTCGGTTTTGGTTTACCTGTTTTTTTGTGAAGGTTTCACTTCATTAAAGATGTGGAATTACATGCACGCTGCGCCTTGGCTCATTTATGACAGGGAGTTTGAAGACAGTGAAGGTGACAGATCGTACTTTTTGGAGAAATGTCATCTCGTCTCACTTTTTAGACATAATGACCATCGTTATGTTTGAAGGAAAAGGGGGAGGCTTGCAAGCCGAAGAACACCATCCCAACCGTGATGCACGTGGGTGGCAGCATCATGTTGTGGGGTTGCTTTGCTGCTGGAGGGACTGGTGCACTTCACAAAATAGATGATATCAAGACTGAGAAAAATTATGTGGCTATATTGAAGCATCATCTCAAGACATCACCCAGGAAGTTAAAGCCTGGTCGCAAATGGGTCTTCTAAATGGACAATGACCCCAAGCATACTTCCAAAGTTGTGGCAAAATGGCTTAAGGACAGCAAAGTCAAGGTATTGGAGTGGCCATCACAAAGCCCTGACCTCAATCCTATAGAAAATGTGTTGGCAGAACTGAAAAAGCGTATGCGAGCAAGGAGGCATTTCAAGGAACATTTCAAAAAATAATGTCAAGCTCTGTCATTGATCATTGCTAAATAACAATTTTCAAGTCTTGCCATACATTTTCAAGCAGATTAAAGTCAAAACTGTAATTAGCCCACTCAGGAACATTCACTGTCTTCTTGGTATTCAACTCCAGTGTAGGTTTGGCCTTGTTATTGTCCTGGAAAGGTGAATTCACCTCCCAGTGTCTGGTGGAAAGCAGACTTTTTTCCTCTACGATTTTTCCTGTGCTTAGCTCCATTCAGTTTATTTTTATCTTGAAAAACTCTCTAGTCCTTAACGATTACAAGCAAACCCATAACATGATGCAGCCACCACTGTGCTTGAAAATATGCAGAGAATTCAGTAATGTGTTGCATTGGATTTGCTCCAAACATTATATTTTTTATTCAAGACAAAAAGTTAATTGCTTTGCCACATTTTTTGCAGTATTACTTTAGTGCCTTGTTGCAAACAGGATGCATGTTTTGGAATATTTGTATTCTGTACAGGCTTCCTTTTTTCACTCTGTCATTTAGGTTAGTATTGTGGAGTAACTACAATGTTGTTGATCCATCCTCCGTTTTTTCCTATCGTCGTACGTTTTCTCCTATTTAAAGTCACCATTGGCCTCATGTTGAAATCCTTGAGCGGTTTCCTTCCTCTGAACTAGGAAGGACGCCTGTATCTTTGTTGTGACTGTGTGTATTGATACCCCATACAAAGTGTTATTAATAACTTCCCCAAATTCAAAGGGATACTCAGTCTGCTTTTTTTTATTTTCACACATCTACCAATAGATGCCCTTCTTTGCTAGGTCCTGGAAAACCTCCCTCTTTGTCGTTGAATCTGTGTTTGAAATTCACTGCTCGACTGAAGAACCTTACAGATAATTATAAGGCTGTAACGTAACAAAATGTGGAAAGGTCAAGGGGTCTGAATACTTTCCGAATGCACTGTATGTGTGGGGTACAGAGATGAGGTAGTCATTCAAAAATCATGTTAGACACTATTATTGCACACAGAGTGTGTCTGTGCAACTTATGTGACTTGTTAAGCAAATTTTTACTCATTAACTTTTTTAGGCTTGTTATTTCTTAAAGAGTTGAGTACTTATTGACTCAAGACATTTCAGCTTTTAATTTTGAATTCATTTGTAAACATTTCTAAAAACATAATTCCACTCTGGCATTATGGGGTATTGTGTGTTGGTAAGCGACACAAAGGCTGTAATACAACAAAATGTGGAAAAAGTGAAGGGTTGTGAAATACTTTCTGAAGGTACTGTAATTAAATCTTAGAATCTTAGGGTGGGTCAAGAATCAAGATCCTTGCTTTGTTATCTTTCACATAGAAGTGGGGTCATTCTCCTTGAGGAAATTTACTAGACAAATACTGGAAGAGCAAAGTTTACACAGCCTATAGGTATGTAGGACCAGGGTCCTAACAGATAGATCAGAGTTTCTTCTCTCTTCTATATTTGGCATGTAGGAGTCTCACTTATGGGTGGTACAAATTGGGATATGGGGGAAGGGAATGGGCAGGGTATATGCAAATTAAATACTGTAGTACTATAGTTAACTGCAGTGTTTTTGCAGACATTACTGTAGTATTTACTAGTGTTTCTTTATAATACTGTAGTATTTATTATAGTATTCTACAACATTGCATTGTAAGTACTAAATGTGATCGATGGTATTCTACAGTATACTACAGAATTCTATAGTATTTACTGCAGTTTTCTTTAGTAAACAGTAGTATTTTTTCATATGGGAAGAGCAGACATTCGTATTCAACTTGTTATCAAGCGTTTCACATCATTAATGTTTCTTTAGTAATGACCTTGTTTTGAAATGAATTACTACAAACGACTTCATAGTCAAGCTCATTGAAAGAAATATGGAGTATGATACTTGGAATATGGAACATGAGGTGTTCATGGGTGGCTTGGAAGCATAATGACATTGCAAAAGGAAACAAGTAATTAGTAGGAAAACTTTTGTCATCATTGTGATGTCGCCAGATTGACTAGATGCAGTATAAATCCTGACCCTCATTTTCAATTTTCGCTTAAAATTACATACCCAAATCTAACTGCATGTAGCTCAGTTTCTGGAAGTTTGTGGAAATGTGAAATTAATGTAGGAGAATATAAAACATTAGATCTGGTAAAAGATAATACGAACAAATAACTGCAAGGGAAAGGCCATAATATAATATTGCCGTTTAGGCGCAATTTGTATTTTGTCAGTGTGTGTGTGCAAAGTTTCAGATTGATCTAGCGGAACATTGCAATACTGCACAGTATTTTGTATCAAGTCTGCCCAAATGTGCCGAATTGGTCAATTGATACATGTTCAAGTACAAAACTATAGATAACATACAAAAATTATATGGTAATACAGAATGTAAGTTTACACACTCCCAGGAACCTACATGATGGATCATTAGCTTACACACTAACTTTCACACATCTAGATGGCCGGACAGGGTGGGTGTGGAGCCAGAGACAGCAGGGGTTCAAACTGTAGAACTCAGTTCCTACATTTGAATATAAAAATAGATTTTATCAAACAAAACTATGCTACATTTTATCTCTGGGACCCTCAGGATGACAAATCAGTGCAAGATTACTAGGCTATTTTTGACTAACGTTGACTAACGTTGCTAGCTACCGGCAACATTTCCATCTAAAGTAAATTGGATGACAAGTTGTTTCCTACTTACTACTTGCCTTCTTTAACAATCTTATTGTATTTACAGGCCACTTTATTGCAATTTACACACAACTGTCACTAGCCCCCATTCAGAATGACTGAGCATGACTGGATTTAACTATGGCTAAGACGTCTATGGAGCGTTCATAACAATGGCATGACCGGCCGAGTGACGGAGGTGCAACCAATGAATACTCCTACACTTCCCGCTGCCTAGTAATATGTACTTTAATGTGGTAACTGTACACATGTTCTATGAATTGACTGTAACGGGATCCAGGCCGAGCACCGAAGCCTCCCAGAAATATTTGACCCTTACTTCTATCATTACCTTAATTCATTCCCCGTGGGTTTATGGTCCTAGACACCACATGGCTTCCACAGCGCTCACCACTGAGGCATGGCTGCTGACCTCTCCCATATCCATCACTGTCTTAGAGCAACATCCTCTGGTCCTCCTGGACCACATTGTTTGCCTTGCAGGAGAAATACTAGCATGGAAACTATGGTAGAATCCTAATGATGGTGACTGGCTGGCAAAGGTTAGCCCATGTTTGTCCTTGTATGTGACCCTTTTTCTTGACTGCCCACTCTGCTGTGGGGTCTTTACTGAACATAAACATATTTATCTACATTCATCACAGCTCAACAAAGGGTATTTTTCCACACACATCATATACTGGAAAATCTGTGGATGAAGATAGGTCTTTGAATGCTACTATAGGATACCATGTGTTCATTCAACCATGAATCAGGGCCGGGTTTGGCCCACCTACACAAGAATGCATGTGATTATAACAGGATTCATGAGAGAACTTGAACAGTAATTGTGACTTGAGAGACTCACACAAGTACAAGAATGAGCACTATGTGTGCTCTAATATGCACGTTTCCTCTACATATGAAATCTAATTAGGTTTTATTGAATCCATAGTTGACAATGCTCAGTGTTGATAAATGAATGCGCAGTATACCTTTACAATAACAAATTATATATCAAGTCTTATTGAAAAGATAGATGTTAAGATAGCGTTACGGAAAGCCCTCTGCGATACCTGGAGAACTTTCACAGCTGTGTGAATTAAGAAACTGTGCAGAAATAATCCAGAGAAAGGTGAAACATTGCTTATAATTCCCAGGGAGAAAAGTGTAGGTCCTTACACTTACCCCAAAGAACAAGCGTTTCATCCTCAGTAGAGGGAGTTTAAGGTCACTAACACTCCTCTTTCTCATTCTCTGAACGCAACACTGACTTCACAGAAAGCCCAGGTACTGTAGGCAGGAAAAGAGTTAGCTCTGGCACTTTACAAAGGACTTGAGGAGTAAGGTCAGAAAATTTACAGGACGGAGACCTTTATAAACTGACAAGGTTTTAAAATGTTTCAGTCAAGGTAAAATCAAGGTTGTGTAGCCATTTAAAGAAAACTAAAACTAAAATGAAAGAACATTTAGGCAAACATTTCTTTGACTTTACTAAAAGATCAGTTTGGAATATATATATTTTTTGTTGCTTATTTAGAAAGGTATTTTTCTGGCTACGGCTCACAATATACAGAAAATTCAGAACGGCTAAGACCACCTTCAAGATGGTGTGTAAGCAACAAGCACATTAATTCATAGAATACCAAGATTTTGGAAGACACATTTCAGTTGAATGGATTCAGTTGTACAACTGACTAGGTTTCCCTTTATTAAGATTAATGAGAATTAACTAACTTTGACCCATATGCAAATAAGCCTTTGAGATGTTTATATATTTAAAACAAAAATATATTTTGAGGAGAATCCTTATTCTAAAAATAAAAAATCTTAACAGAAATGTATGAGCACTCAGGAATAAATAATTCCCATCGCCTACAGTAGATGGAGCCAACCAGATATGTTATAGGGGTGGGGGGGGAATAAATTAAAGTGAATTAGACAACATTATCCAATCTGGAATACCTATTCTGGTGTCCTGATTCTCATTATACTGTGTATAATGCAGAGCTAAATTAGTATAGTGTTGTCATGTGGGATCATGCAATTCCAGTGTACAATAAGGGTTTTTCATACACTTCCTGTCTAAAGTATCGGTAAATACTGGTGTGCATTTTTAATAAGCCACAAAGTGTTACAGTTTCTTAATTTGAGCTAAAATGTTGCTCACTCTTATATGAATAACTACTGAATCGGAACTAGATGTTCATGGAAGAAAAGAAGCCCTATAGTCCAGTCACTCCACATACTGTAAGTGACATTCCAACATATAAGCCAACACATTCAGCTGTACAAACGGGACCACCTGTTGAAATAGTACATGTTTTGATGTCAACAACGCCTCTGAATATGTTATAACTCTAAAGTTGTGAATGTAGACTTATACTGCATATTCCCTTGAGCATACGTACAATAACAAAAATAAAGAAAAGAGACAGGTGTGTTTTGTCATTCCTCCCATAGTGTTGACTGTGGAAGCTGCTCTGCATGCAGGTTCCTCCATCATATTACCCACAATCATGAATTTTTATTGGCTGTATATATCTCTCAGACAGCCCTATCTCGGTGCCTTTTGCCTGGGTCCACCATCAGAATCCTCAATGAGCAGGTCAAAGGACTCGACACTCGCCTCTGTACTCTCACCACAGAGCCATGAAATCGCTCTGTAACAAGCTGAACTAGTATTTGAGGGTGGATGTATATCGGTGTTTGAGTCCCAACACCTACTTCAGAAACTCAGAGACATTTTGTTATCTTATGGTTGAAATACTTTGTCTGGACAACTGGCCTCTGCTTTAGTGAAGCTAACACAGGGGACCAAAAATGTAGCTAATGTACGTAACTGGAAAGCAGAATATGAGTTCTTGAACACGCATTTGAAGAAAATGGCAGAGCAAGAGTAGGCCATATATTTCTATATTTCAAAACATGGTAGTGCTATCTAGTTGTTCTCTTTGTTCCTGGTGCCAGAGCTGTCATCCCCTGACCTTTATGTTTTCAGCGTCTTCCACAGATGTCACTTGCTTCAATACACCCCCCCCCCCACACACACACACACACACTCCCTTCAGACACACACACACATATCCCTTCCCCTTATCACCCTCTCCTCCCACACACTCAAGGAGCTGTCCTTTACACTTACTTTTAGTGAACAAACCAAGCATCTATCATGATGATGCTTGTCAAAAATGACTTAGTGGTAGTAATCAGTTCTGATTTAAAAGATGTTTCTAATTTTAATGCATTGTAACATTAGGGACGACTAAAGAATAGGAAGTCTCCTCATTCATCTCTGCTATGCAATCGCTTGAGCAAAGCAAACTTTATCAATAGAGGAGGGGTTCACTCTCACTTGTCACTGGCCTTCATCCATCAAAAGGAATTAAAGTTTAGCCGTCCTTCCCAACTATGTGACAGACATTTCAATCTGTCTGCATGGCTAGTCATTTGTGCTCCTGGGAGACTGAGATATTGGTGATTGATAAAACAGTGCCTGACAACTATTCTCTCTCTCTCTCTGTCAGTCAGCAAGGTCGGAAAAGCAGAGTCAACATTACAAACAATTAAGCCAAAGAGTTCCTAGAGATGGGCTGATTGTCTGAGCCTCTGAGACTGGGGTATTGACAGTTCATCGATTCATGAACAGAGCCAGTCAGTCTGCCCCC
The DNA here is from genome assembly GCF_057628025.1 of Oncorhynchus mykiss. Taxonomy (NCBI): domain Eukaryota; kingdom Metazoa; phylum Chordata; class Actinopteri; order Salmoniformes; family Salmonidae; genus Oncorhynchus; species Oncorhynchus mykiss. Next base: position 74,250,686 of record NC_143046.1, on the reverse strand, counting down.
CTTGGAGGAACGAGCTGTCATGCCCTCAAAGAGAGAGATGGATTATGTTCACGTTGGTGATACAGAATGGCTCCAGGCTCAGTGGACTGACCGACCACACACAGTGACAGACCGGAGAAGACAGAGCAAACTACTCTGCTATGAAGTTCATCACTTCTGTTTCGTCTCAGAAACAGGCATGTATATCCCTCCACTCAGATGCAAGCATTTCCTCAGAGAACTCAATGTCTGCCAAGTCTGATTTTGTTAAAAGTATGAAGTTCGCGCCGGCCCTCTCACCACTCAATGGTTTTCTTTTTTCTGTCTCCGGAGAGAAAGGCAGTTCAATCAATCAATCAAATGTATTTGTAAAGCCCTTCTTACATCAGCTGATGTCACAAAGTACTGTACAGAAACCAAGCCTAAAACCCCAAACAGCAAGCAATGCAGGTGTAGAAGCACAGTGGCTAGGAAAAACTCCCTAGAAAGGCCAGAACCTAGGAAGAAACCTAGAAAAGAACCAGGCTATGAGGGGTGGCCAGTCCTCTTCTGGCTGTGCCGGCTGGAGATTATAACAGAACATGGCCAAGATGTTAAAATGTTCATAAATGACCAGCAGGGTCAAATAATAATAATCACAGTGGTTGTCGAAGGTGCAACAGGTCAGCACCTCAGGAGTAAATATCAGTTGGCTTTTCAAGCCGATCATTCAGAATATCTCTACCGCTCCTGCTCTCTCTAGAGAGTTGAAAACAGCAGGTTTTTGACAGGGAGCAAGTCCGGTGAACAGGTCAGGGTTCCATAGCTGCAGGCAGAACAGTTGAAACTGGAGCAGCAGCAGGTGGACTGGGGACGGCAAGGAGTCATCAGGCCAGTTAGTGCTGAGGCCTAGAGCTCAGGTCCTCCGCGAGAGAGAAAGAACGAAAGAAAGAGAGAAAGAGGGAAAGAGGGAAAGAGAATTAGAGAGAGCATACTTAAATTCACACAGGACACCGGATAAGACAGAAGAAATGCTCCAGATATAACAGACTGACCCTAGCCCCCCGACACAAACTACTGCAGCATAAATACTGGAGGCTGAGAGAGGAGGGGTCGGGAGACACTGTGGCCTCATCGAACGATACCCCGGGACAGGGCCAAACAGGCAGGACATAACCCCGCCCACTTTGCCAAGCACAGCCCCCACACCACTAGAGGGATATCTTCAACCACCAACTTACCATCCTGAGACAAGGCCGAGTATAGCCCACAAAGATCTCTGCCACGGCACAACCCAAAGGGGGGGGGTGCCAACACAGACAGGAAGATCACGTCAGTGACTCCACCCACTCAAGTTACGCACCCCTCCTAGGGACGACATGGAAGAGCACCAGTAAGCCAGTGACTCAGCCCCTGTAACAGGGTTAGAGGCAGAGAATCCCAGTGGAGAGAGGGGAACCGGCAAGGCAGAGACAGCAAGGGCGGTTTGTTGCTCCCGTGCCTTTCCGTTCACCTTCACACTCCTGGGCCAGATTACACTCAATCATACGACCTACTGAAGAGATGAGTCTTCAGTAAAGACTTAAAGTTTGAGACCAAGTCTGCGTCTCTCACATGTGTAGGCAGACCATTCCATAAAAATGTAGCTCTATAGGAGAAAGCCCTGCAGCCCTCGAGCTGTTTGCTTTGAAATTCTAGGGACAATAACTAGGTCTGCATCTTGAGACCGTAGCGTACGTGTAGGTATGTATGGCAGGACCAAATCAGTTGATGTTCTGATTGGTAGTGAGGTGCTGTTTGGCATTATGGATCTTTTAGAGATTCCATAAATCTCTCTAGGTGTACTGAGTGTAATTGAAATGTGAAGAAATATAATTAAATATTGTCCGTACCCTGCTGGGAAAGCAACATTGTTGTTGCCTGCCTGGAACTCAAAGTCCAAGGAACATTAACTTAACATTAACATCCTGATTTTCCACTGCATTTCAACCCTACCACAAAAGAACCAGCTGACATCATGTCAGTGATTCTATCGTTAACACAGGTATGAGTGTTGACGAGGACAAGGCTGTAGATCACTCTGTCATGCTGATTGAGTTTGAATAACAGACTGGAAGCTTCAAATGGAGGGTGGTGCTTGGAATCATTGTTCTTCCTCTGTCAACCATGGTTCTCTGCAAGGAAACACGTGCAGTCGTCATTGCTTTGCACAAAAGGGCTTCACAGGCAAGGATATTGCTGCCAGTAAGATTGCACCCAAATCAACCATTTATTAGATCATCAAGAACTTCAAGGAGAGCGGTTCAATTGTTGTGAAGAAGGCTTCAGGGCACCCAAGAAAGTCCAGAAAGCAACAGGATCGTCTCCTAAAGTTGATTAAGCTGCGGGATCGGGGCACCACCAGTACAGAGCTTGCTCAGGAATGGCAGCAGGCAGGTGTGAGCGCATCTGCACGCACAGTGAGGCGAAGACTTTGAGGATGGCCTGGTGTCAAGAAGGGCAGCAAAGAAGCCACTTCTCTCCAGGAAAAACATCAGGGACAGACTGATATTCTGAAAAAGGTACAGGGATTGAACTGCTGAGGACTGGGGTAAAGTCATTTTCTCTGATGAATCCCCTTTCCGATTGTTTGGGGCATCCGGAAAAAAGCTTGTCCGGAGAAGACAAGGTGAGCGCTACCATCCTGTGTCATGCCAACAGTAAAGCATCCTGAGACCATTCATGTGTGGGGTTGCTTCTCAGCCAAGGGAGTGGGCTCACTCACAATTTTGCCTAAGAACACAGCATGGTACCAACACATCCTATGAGAGCAACTTCTCCCAACCATCCAGGAACAGTTTGGTGATGAACAATGCCTTTTCCAGCATGATGGAGCACCTTGCCATAAGGCAAAAGTGATAACTAAGTAGCTCGGGGAACAAAACATTGATATTTTGGGTCCATGGCCAGGAAACTCCCCAGATCTTAATCACATTGAGAACTTGTGGTCAATCCTCAAGAGGAGGGTGAACAAACAAAAACCCACAAATTCTGACAAACTCCAGGCATTGATTATGCAAGAATGGGCTGCCATCAGTCAGGATGTGGCCCAGAAGTTACTTGACAGCATGCCATGGCGGATTGCAGAGGTCTTGAAAAAAAAGGGTCAAGACTGCAAATATTGACTCTTTGAATCAACTTCATGTAATTGTCAATTAAAGCTTTTGACTCTTATGAAATGCTTGTAATTATACTCCAGCATTCCATAGTAACATCTGACAAAAATATCTAAAGACACTGAAGCAGCAAACTTTGTGAAAATTAATAATTGTGTGATTCTCAAAACCTTTGTCCTCGACTGTATACAGAATGTTATACTATGCGTGGGCTCACTGGTACTTAGAATCATATAACCCATTTTATAGATATAAATTGTCATTATTGGTCGTTAACCAATCACAGCCATCCTTTAGGGTTGCATTTTCAGCAAATAACCAGCAGCAATTCCCTATGAATCCATTTACCATTCACTTTGTTGGTGGTGCTCTTAAAAAATGCATCAGAAGTTCAGAATTAGCAGAGAGCCCACTCTGGAAATGTGATGTACTTGTAGGACATAGGGTTGAACAATTCTGGAAACTTTGAAAAAAATCCCAGGTTTTTCCAGAAATCCTGGGAATCCTCTAAACAGATGCAGCCTTGGTATCACATAACAGCCTCACTATCATGTTTTCTCACATGCTTAACCATCCCATCTTAGTATATTGTAGTGCACAGGTATTAATATTCATACAATGAACTGTGACAGGAAGTGTTCAATGTGCTGATACGGTAAATGTGTTATGACAGTAAAAAAAACTGAAACACTGCATACATTTGTCAAAGCAAATAGAGCTAAATGTGATCATATTAAAGTTCTCATTTCAGAGCCCGTAATTACAAGATGTTGTCAAGAGAGGGATATTTTTTACCTTTCTATTTTTTTCTTCTTTATTTCCAATGCCAACGTCGAGTCATTTCTGGGTCTATACCGGCCAATTTTATTTTGTTATCACAAAAGCGAGTATTATGTATTATTCATTCAACTTGTGGCCAACTCTCCCCTCTCCCTTGCAAAACCTATAGCAAATCAAATCAAATTGTATTAGTCACATGCTTACTTACGAGCCCCTAAACAACAATAACGTTTAACTTAGAAATACTGATAAAGAATAAGAAATAAAACTAACTAAGTAATTAAAGAGCATGCGTGACCACCATGCGTCACCATAGGAATGGTGCCAGATTTCCTCCAGGCGTGATGCTCGGCATCCAGGTCTAAGAGTTCATCTTGGTTTCATCAGACCAGAGAATCTTGTTTCTCATGGTCTGAGATTCTTTAGGTGCGTTTTGGCAAACTCCAAGCGGGCTGTCATTTTTATTGAGGAGTTTAATAAATGTATTGTATAGTGTGTGTGGCATGCTTATGATGGCAATGATGTCAAAAAAACAACATTTGAGAGTGCGCTGACCCTGGTACTAGAGTGGGCATGCAGTTGGATGTTTGAAGGGGTTCGGGACTATAAAAGGTTTGGGAACCACTGCAATACAGTACTGTACACTACAATCATGATAAACACGGCTCTTAAACAGCCTACACACCAGAATAAGTCATTAGGAGAATTATGTACTGCAACACACTATTTTGGGGGCTCTGTAATAGTAAACATTGTATGTTGTTATATCACAACAACTCTCCCACATCTAACTATATAATCTACTCTAGGGTGAAAACCAGACACACAGTGTTTGTTTGGCTGCCCTATCTTCCTTGGGCATTGAGTAGCTGATTCACTACTAAACAATTCTCAGCATTGTTGTCATTGAATGACAGTTTTTTTTTTACAGTAAATGGCATAAATAGTGTGCTAACAAGAATGATATAAACTGCCTTCTGATGTTGTTGTTTTGTCAAAGCCGTTCCCTGAGGACTCACAATGTGTTTTTAATTGCTGCTGGATTTGTTGGGACAGTGATCAGTTTGGCTATTAAGTATCTCTAACTTCACTAAAGTCATTATATTTTCCAATTAAAAATATTATAGCTCCTTCCTTTCTGCTCTTGACAAGCAATGCCATTGACATTTGGTAGCTGATTTGAAAACGAAACGTTGTGGGCTATGGAAAAGGAGGATAAAAATGTTTATTGAATTTGGTACAGGGTCAAGTCAGGTTTTGCAGCCCAGCAAGATAATTTGAGTGTTGGCTGTGTGGTGCTGAGGCCTCATTTATGACTGTTGTGTACATTTCCCACTAAACAAGCATTAAAACTCCGCCTGAAAAACACCCATCATTAACCTTTCATGGTTACGATAACGCCCTTGTTGTCTGTATATTTTGGAATTATTCGTATTAGGCCGGGGCAGTTTTCTAAAGGAAATAGCAATAACAAACTTGATCAAATGGCTTTGTAGGCGATTGCAGAATATTAAACTTTTGTAGTGACATTTCCTGTAGGCCAATTCTATCTGACAGGCAATTAGTCTATGAAAGACAACAACAATTGTAAATTGTTGTGGACCTGTAAACAGACCGTTTGAATTGAATAGGGCCTAATGTTTTTCATTTACATTTTCCTTGAACCTACAGTGCCTTGCAAAAGTATTTACCCCCCTTGGCATTTTTCATATTTTGATGCATTACAACCTGTAATTTAAATGTATTTTTATTTGGATTTCATGTAATGGACATGCACAAAATAGTCCAAATTGGTGAAGTGAAAAAATTACATTTAAAAATGTATAAACGGAAAAGTGGCTTGTGCATATGTATTCACCCCCTTTGCTAAGAAGCCCCTAAATAAGATCTGGTGCAACCAATTACCTTCAGAAGTCACATAATTAGTTAAATAAAGTCCACCTGTGTGCAACCTAAGTGTCACATGATCTTAGTAGATATACACCTGTTCTGAAAGGTCCTAGAGTCTGCAACACCACTATGCAAGAGGCACCACCAAACAAGCGGCATCATGAAGACCAAGGAGCTCTCCAAACAGGTCAGGGAAAAAGTTGTGGAGAAGTACAGATCAGGGTTGGGTTATAAAAAAATATCAGAGACTTTCAACATCCCACAGGGCACCATTAAACCCATTACTAAAAAATGGAAAGAATATGGCACAACAACAAACCTGCCACCAAAACTCATGGACCAAGCCAGGAGGGCATTAATCAGAGAGGCAACAAAGAGACCGAAGATAACCCTGAAGGAGCTGCAAAGCTGTCCATAGGATCGCTTTACTACTGTTCCATCGATGTGGATAGGGGGGTGTTCCCTCTGCTGTTTCCTGAAGTCCACAATCATCTCCTTAGTTTTGTTGACGTTGAGTGTGAGGTTATTTTCCTGACACCACACTCCGAGGGCCCTCACCTCCTCCCTGTAGGCCGTCTCATCGTTGTTGGTAATCAAGCCTACCACTGTTGTGTCGTCCGCAAACTTGATGATTGAGTTGGAGGCGTGCGTGGCCACGCAGTCGTGGGTGAACAGGGAGTACAGGAGAGGGCTCAGAACGCACCCTTGTGGTGCCCCAGTGTTGAGGATCAGCGGGGTGGAGATGTTGTTGCCTACCCTCACCACCTGGGGGCGGCCCGTCAGGAAGTCCAGTACCCAGTTGCACAGGGCGGGGTCGAGACCCAGGGTCTCGAGCTTGATGACGAGCTTGGAGGGTACTATGGTGTTGAATGCCGAGCTGTAGTCGATGAACAGCATTCTCACATAGGTATTCCTCTTGTCCAGATGGGTTAGGGCAGTGTGCAGTGCGGTTGAGATTGCATCGTCTGTGGACCTATTTGGGCGGTAAGCAAATTGGAGTGGGTCTAGGGTGTCGGGTAGGGTGGAGGTGAAAAACAACCTAGACACACAAAACATAGAATGCCCACCCAACTCATGGCCATAATCCATCATGGCCAGAAAAGGTGAAGAATTTATTTTGCAATGATTATGAAAAGATGGATTATGTGTAAAAATGCAATATTGTCTACTCAAGAAATGTGAAATTACAGTATTCAGACTGTCACGTTCTGACCCTAGTTATTGTGTTAATTATTTGTTTTAGTTGGTCAGGACGTGAGTTGGGTGGGCATTCTATGTTTTGTGTGTCTAGGTTGTTTTTCTGTGTTCGGCCTAGTATGGTTCTCAATCAGAGGCAGGTGTCGTTAGTTGTCTCTGATTGGGAATCATATTTAGGTAGCCTGGGTTTCACTGTTGTTTTGTGGGTGATTGTTTCCGTGTCTGTGTTTGTTTCACCACACAGGACTGTTTCGGTTTTCACATTTATTGTTTTGTATTTTTGTAGTGTTCTCGGTTATCGTCTTTATTAAAGATGTTTAACACTAACCACGCTGCGTTTTGGTCCTCCTCTCCTTCAGCGGAAGAAAACCGTTACACAGACATAAGCTACAGAAGTAAAATTCCGTCTGTTTCATCTAATAAACTGCGTTCCGTATCGGATGTCATAGATGTCATATGTTATAAACCACAATTCCTTTCTGATGCATAGAGCAAAATATTTTACAAAATTACATATTTAATAGGACCAATTAAATGAAAAATGTGCATGGTAATTTGTTGTAGGCTATGGTTAATTCCGGAATATGAACCAATCATGGCCAGAAAAGTTGAGGAATTAAATAAATTATCCCTGGTGGCCGCATGTTTTGGGGTCTATTTTGTACGTACACACAGTTTATAAATGAGGCCCCTGGTGTCTAAGGACACCCTTCATGCTCCTGAAAGTCCCGGTCCCACTCAGTGGCACTCTGGAGCAAGGGATGATAGGGGGAGGGAGAGGTGGGCTATGACAAAGACTGGAGAGAGAGAGAGAGAGAGAGAGAGAAGTGGGGCAGCTGACAAGCTCGATTTTCTTATTCCAGTTTGTTACTGTGTTTAATTGCTAGCAGGGGGACGATTGCACCGACCAGAACTCACTTGGACAAGTAGAGAAAGATAAACTTTAGTTTATTATCTGTTTCACTTGCAATGTAAACATGTTTCCCATGCCAGTAAAGCCCTTTGAATTGAATTCGAGAGAGAGAGAGCTTTGTCAGCAGGAATGTCCCATGCCTGTCAGCCCGACAACACTACTCCATCTCCCTCCACCCCCTCTCTTCTCCTCCTCTTGTCCTGTCTCTTTCAACCCCCACTGGAGCATGTTGATTATCACTCCAGTCATCTATGCTGACTTTTTATATTTACACCCACCACAGGTGTGGGTGACATGCTTTTCACCTGAGTCCCTGTATGAGCAAAGTAAGTGACATTTGTTGTAGACATATTTCATCAAAAAGATTTGGCCCCTGTGGAGGTCTACTCTGTTGGTCTTAGCGTTGTGAAGATAACGTGTTGTGTGTGGTTTTCTGTGCAAGGGAAGTGATATGGCAGCTTGGTGGACTGCATCCTGTGAGGAAAAAACTGTCACTGCTCCGGCATCAACTAACCCTCCCCTGGGATAATGGGGGATTCTCCCTCTCTCCCTCCCTCTCTCTCTCTCTCTCTCTCTCTCTCACACGCACATAATGTTATAAGTTAAACTGATACAGGTGGCCTGTCTCTCCTCCTCTATCCTTCCTGACACCCCAGATAAAAGTCAGTACACGCATGAATGTGCGCACACACACCCCTCCTACCTGAGGACATATTGTTCACATTCCCTCTGTCTCTCTCTTCGAGCCAGGTTCCATCAGTGCCATCATCGTTATTATTAATATTGTGCTGCCTATTCCCAGCCATGTCTTATCTGAGACTCACACAGCTTACACTGATCACATAACAATTACCAGGGATTCTCCTGGAGCAGCTGCGTAACAGAGAGAACAAAGATAGAGAGAAGGAGACAGAGGGAGAATGAGAACATAGAGAGGGGTGGTGGGGGAAGCGTGGGTGTGTGTGTGTGTGTGAGAGAGAGAGAAAGGAGGAGAGGGGGAGAGAGGGAGAGAGGAGAGAAGGGGGAGACGGCCCTTGAAATTATGTCTCACTTAAAGGTTTGACTTTATGAGGTTTTAATTAAGCGTTATCTTTCACTGTTAATTAGCCAGTATCAGCATGGCTGTCTCTCTATTTCCATGGTTACGGCGTTGGCGGTGCTTTTGTAGCAAAGGATTTGAAGAGCTCTAATTAGCAGATAGCTCATTGATCTGAAGCATTTCAATATATAATATGACTTCATTAGTAACCTGTCCTCATCCACTGTCCATTTTCCTTAACGCCAGTATGTAGTGGTGAAAGGCATTGGTACATAAACACAACCAGAATATTGTTATTGTGTATGGGAAAGGTGTGTTGGGTGGTCATAATGTCTGATTTCATGTCCAGTATTCACTAAAGGGGTGATTCCACACCAACGTGTACCTGCAATTTGATGAGTGGAAAGAGACATCTGTTACAAAAACACTAAAAGTGTAATGACATTCGGTGATTGTCATTACGCCGACTACACAAATCTTTGTCTACTAGTCAAAACACAATGCAATTTGGAGGGTATACCACCCGTTTCCACCCCTGTTTTATTAAAAAAACATGAAAATCATGATAAAAGTGGCCATTTTAGGTAAATTTAGGTGCGGCAGGTTCAAATCCATGGGCTGACTAAGTGAAAAATCTGCCAATGTGCCCTTGAGCTGGGCACTTAACCCTAAGTCCCTGGATAAGAGCATTTGCTGAATGACACGTGTTTTTAGACCTATACATGCCTCCTGTAGGACCCAATGATCTGTGAACCGAACATGATACAGACGACATCCTGGTGTCCTTATTGTCACGACTTCTGCTGAGGTCGATGCCTCTCCTTGTTCAGGCGGAGCTCGGCGGTCGATGCCACCGGTCTTCTAGCCATCGTTGATCCATTTTTCATGTTCCATTGGTTTTGTCTTGTCTTCCTACACACCTGGTTTCAATCCCATTCATTACCTGTTGTGTATTTAACCCTCTGTTTCCCCTCATGTCGTTGTTCAGTATTCATGTTGTTTGTATTGGTGCGCGACGGGGTCCTCGTACCCACTTTGTTTTATTGTATTCATGGTTTTGGAGTTATGTTTGTTTTCAAGTTATTAAACAACTCCATTCCACTAAGTTTGATTCTCCTGCGCCTGACTTCCCTGCCACCTATACACACACGACTCTGACACTTACAGTGTGCTCTAACATATGGAGTATGTCTAAATTCTGAAATACACATTTTCACATTCCATTTATTCAACACTAAAACTATTAATATGAATATCTCAAAACAACCCTTTTTGATTTTGTTCATTTGAAGACTTATTGTTCAGAAAAATATACTCCATAATTTGCACTACTTTTGCTCAGAGCACATTCTGCTCCTAACTGAGACCCTTCTATCAGATCCTCACTGCTTCCTGCGATGGCTTTAGATCTCAAGTGACAGCACTGATTCCTTCCAATAGATGAGCCGCTTAAAGATGATCATCCAGCAATCAAATATCTGAAGTCCCTTCACTGCTGCTGTCATCTCACATCCATTCCTCACTGTTCATCTTCAAGAGACACAGCTGTGCTGCTGGACTGTACAGACTTATCCAGTCTCAACATGTTGGGAAAAATTTGAAGTAATTTTTCAGTTTAAATTTAAAGGCGCAATCTGCAATTGCTAAATATTTTTTTTGGTACATTTAGATGAATAATAAATGCCAATTGATTCTTGAAGAATATAACTTACAGTATATATGCCTCTACAAGGTGTTGGAAGCGTTCCGCAGGGATGCTGGCCCATGTTGACTCCAATGCTTCTCACAATTGTGTCAAGTTGTCCTTTGGGTGGTGGACTATTCTTGATACAAATGGTAATCAGTTGAGAGTGAAAAACCCAGCAGCATTGCAGTTCTTGACACAAACCGGTGTGCCTAGCAACTACTACCATACCCCGTTCAAAGGCACTTACATTTTATGTCTTGCCCAATCATCCCCTGAATGGCACACATACACAATCCATGTCTCAATTGGCTCAAGACTTAAAAACACTTCTTTAACCTGTCTCCTCCCCTTTCATCTACACTGACTGAAGTGGATTTAACAAGTGACATCACTAAGGGATCATAGCTTTCACCTGGATTCACCTTGTCAGTCTATGTCATGGAAAGATCCATGTTTTGTATGCTCCGTGTTTCTAAAAATGTTTCAGAAATTATGCTGTTGGACTCTAGAAAAACGTATTTAAACAGTTCCTTAACCAGGTAAGTCAATTGAGAACCTTTCTTTCTCATTGAAAGCTACAATCTGGGATTCAGCTAAATGGCAGCTGCGTCATACCAGCCTATAATCCCATTCGGAATCTCAATTTGACACTATATAGGAGGAAGGGTTAGTAACACGGGTTGGCTCTCTTTCTAACCATGAATGATCTGACATGTCGAACCACTTTCACTCAGGATGTCTGTAATGAACAGTACTCCTCTCGCCTATAAGACTGGCTAAATGAAGGGTGACTTTGGATAGACAAATAACCCCATGATTGACGTAGAGGTCAACCTCTGTGTTCACTAAGGCCCCGGTAATCAATGTAGAGCTGGCAGTGATAATACTTAGTTTTGAGAAGCTGTTTTCTCACTTACATTCCCAGAGAGACTATTCCTACTGACAGCCATCTTCGTCAGAATGACTCATAGCAATTTAATACAGCGGTTTTGAAATCTTCCAGCCATGCATACCTAATATCCAGTGAAATACAATTACCTTCAAATCAGAGACAAGGGAGCTCCTTGAAAGGTACATCTTAATTCATCACAGAAAGGTCAACCGGTGTCTTTGTTAGAATGAAGAAACATGCTGCCCAATAGAGTGGTATAGTACATAGCTGAGCTTAGGTTCTCTCTTCCATCCAGGTCAGAGTACAAAAACAATTTGGCTCTTGATTCACCTTTCTGCAAATATGTTAATTATTCTTATACTTCTGTTATAAAACTTGAATTACTTCAGTAACAACGTTGTAGTTATACATTAGTAATTATTACTCTCCTAGATGTTGAAATTTAGTATGGTTGTTGTCAGTTACTTGCATGAATTCCTGGCAGGAATATACTTTTTTTAACAATACCAAAATGTCTTGATCGCTGACTTCAAAGCATGTTTACGATCCAGTAAGATCAAATAATCATCCCAAATTTGCCACCATCATCCCCAAACACAGCCCGCACCCCTCCTCTATTTCTATTCCCAAACCTTCATGGGCCATTTCTAATTTAACATACAGGGGAGGAGATCCACCAATGAGTGCTTACCTTGGTCATGTGCACCGGGTCAGTTGCATGTGCACCAGGCCTAAAGCTTTTCATTGTATTTCCTCAGCTATGATTGGTTACCATGTTGTTCCTAAGAGTTCCCATTCGCTCAGGTCTTGGAGTTACCCATCATTACCCATCAAGGTACATGAACATTACATTATTCCATTGGTTACTGAGTGCCCTCCGGTTATTGGCCATGTATTTTGATCTTAAGTTACGATGATTAGATCACGGTCTTTGCTCTTGTCTTTCCCCATGAAAGATGTCTGTGCTTTGCCATGAGAAGGAGACACGTTTGGGTTGTTTGTTTCGAGATCACCAGGCCCTGATTCCTTTGTCATTAATTTCAGTCATAAACAGAAAGCTTGCTTTACTCCCTGTCTCCATGGGTTGAACTTATTCTACACATACAGTACCAGTCAAGTTTGGACACCTTCTCATTCCAGGGTTTTTCTTTATTTATATTATTTTCTACATTGTAGAATAATAGTGAAGACATCAAAACTATGAAATAACACTTAAGGAATCATGTAGTAACCAAAAAAGATTATTCAAAGTAGTCACTGGTTGCATTCTCTCAATCAGCTTCAGCATGATGGCGCCGACAGAGATGGTCGCCTCGCTTCAGGTCCTTAGGAAACTATGCAGTTATTTGTTTTTTTATATATTATTTCATACATTGTTAGCCCAGAAAATATCAAGTGTTATTACATACAGCCGGGAAAAACTATTGGATATAAAAGCGTTATCAACTTACCAACATTATGACCAGGAATACGTCTTTCCCGAAGCGGATCCATTGTTCGGACCTCCACCCTGGACATGGGATCTTATCCCAGAGGCCGACCCAAAACAAAGCGGTCGCGGCAGGAGAGGTAGATAGAGTAGCCTACTGGTCAGACTCAGAAGGTGAGCACACCATCCAACGCTTCCGAGCATATTACTCGCCAATGTCCAATCCCTAGTTAACAAGGTGGACAAAATTAGGGCACGAGTTGCCATCCAGAGAGACATCAGAGATTGTAACATTCTCTGTTTCACGGAAACATGGCTCACTTGAGATATGTTGTCAGAGTTGGTACAGCCACCCGGTTTCTTCATGCATTAGCGCCGACAGAAACAAACATCTCTCTAGTAAGAAGAAGGGCGGGGTTATATGACTTATGATTAACGACTCATGGTGTAATCACAACAACATACAGGAACTCAAGTCCTTTGGTTCACCTGACCTAGAATTCCTTACAATCAAATGCTGACCGCACCCGTTACCTCCCCCAAGCAGGTACCTTGTCGGCCCTGAAAGAACTTCACTGGACTCTATGTAAACTGGAAACCATACATCTTGTGGCTGCATTTATTGTAGCTGGGGATTTAAACATAGCTAACCTCAGAACAAGACTTCCTAAATTATATCAGACTATCAAATGTGCGACAGGAACTGGTAGCTTTCTGGATCGTTGCTACTATAACTTCCGCGATGCATTCAAAGCCCTATCCCCCCGCCCTAAGGTTTGGAAAATCTGACCATGACTATTTGATCATGATTTTTTTGCTCCCAGCCTATAGACAGAAACTAAAACAGGAAACTCCTGTGCTTAGGTCTATCCAACGCTGGTCTGACCAATCGGATTCCACGCTTCAAGATTGCTTTGATCATGAGGACTGGGATATGTTCCCGGATAGCCTCAGACAATAATATTGACATATACGCTGACTCTGTGAGCGAGTTACTTTGCAAGTGCATCCGAGATGTCGTACCCACTGTGACTATAAAAACCTTCCTATCCAGAAACCGTGGATTGATGGCAGCATTTGCGCAAAACTGAAGCGTGAACCACCACTTTTAATCATTGCAAGGCGACTGGAAACATGACCGAATACAAACAGTGCAGCTGTTCCCTCCACAAGGCCATCAAAAATCCAAGTGTCAATACAAAGTAGAGTCGCAATTCAACGGCTCAAACACGAGAGATATGTGGCAGGATCTACAGTCAATCACGTATTACAAAAATAAAACCAGCCCCGTCGTGGACATCGACGTCTTGCACCCAGACAAATTAAACAACTTCTTTGCTCGCGTTGAGGACAATACTGACACGGCCCACTACCAAAGCCTATAGGCTCTCCTTCTCTGTGGCCAACGTAAGTAAAACATTTAAACCTGTTAACCCTTGCAAGGCTGCCGGCTTAGACGGAATCCCTAGCCGTGTCCTCAGAGCATGCGCAGACCAGCTGGCTGGTGTGTTTACGGACATATTCAATCAATCCCTATCCCAGTCTGCTGTCCCCACATGCTTCAAGATGGCCTCCATTGTTTCTGTTCCCAAGAAAGCTAAGAGAACTGAATTAAATGACTACCACTCCATTGCACTCACTTCTGACATCATGAAGTGCTTTGAGAGACTAGTCAAGGATCATATTACCTCCACCCTACCTGATACCCTAGACCCACTCCAATATGCTTACCACCCCAATAGGTCCACTGACAATGCAATCGCCATCACACTGTACATTGCCCTATCCCATCTGACAAGAGGAATAGCTATGTAAGAATGCTGTTCATTGACTACAGCTCAGCATTTAACAAAATAGTACCCTCTCGACCCCGCCCTGTGCAACTGGGTCCTGGACTTTCTGACAGGCCGGCCCCAGGTCGTGAAAGTAGGAAACAACATCTCCACCCCGCTGATCCTCAACACTGGAGCCCCACAAGGGTGCGTTCTCAGCCCTCTCCTGTATTCCCTGTTCACCCATGACTGTGTGGCCATGCACGCTTCCAGCTCAATCATCACGTTTGCAGACGACACTACAGTGTTAGGCTTGATTACCAAAAACGACAAGAAGGCCTACAGGGAGGAGGTGAGGGCCCTTGGAGTGTGGTGTCAGGAAAATAACCTCTCACTAAATGTCAACAAAACAAAGGACATTATCGTGGACTTCAGGAAACAGCAGAGGGAGCAGCCCCCTATCCACATCGACGGGACAGCAGCGGAGAAGGTGGAAAGTTCCTCGGTGTACACATCACATTTAAACTGAAATGGTCCACTCACACAGACAGTGTGGTGAAGAAGGTGCAATAGTGCCTCTTCAACCTCAGGAGGCTGAAGACATTTGGCTTGTCACCTAAAACACTCACAAACCTTTACAGATGCCCAATCGAGCACAGCAACTGCACTGCCCTCAACCGCAAGGCTCTCCAGAGGGTAGCGCGGTCTGCACAATGCATCACCGGGGAAAACTACCTTCCCTCCAGGACATCTAGAGCACCCGATGTCACAGGAAGGCCATAAAGATCCTCAAGGACAACAACCACCTGAGCCACTGTCTGTTCACCCCGCTATCATCCAGAAGGCAAGGTCAGTACAGGTGCATCAAAGCTGGGACCGAGACTGGAGAACAGCTTCTATCTCAAGGCCATCAGATTGTAAAAAAGCCATCACTAACATAGAGGCTGCTGCCAACATATAGACTCAAATCTCTGGCCACTTTAATTAATGGACTTTATAATGGTATCACTAGTCATTTTAAATAACACCACTTTAATAATATTTACATATCCTACATTACTCTCATATGTATATGCTGTATTCTATACCATCTACTGCATCTTGCCTATGCCGCACAGCCATCGCTCATCCATATATTTATATGTACAAATTCTTATTCATCCCTTTACATTTGCATGTGTAAGGTAGTTGTTGTGAATTTGTTGGATTTCTTGATAGATATTACATTGTCGGAACTGGAAGCACAGGCATTTCGCTACACTCGCATTAACATCTGCTAAACACGTGTATGTGACCAATAAAATTTGATTTGATGTAGTCACCTGGAATGCATTTCAATTAACATATTGTTCAATGTTAATTTGTGGAATTTCTTTCCTTCTTAATGCGTTTGAGCCAATCAGTTGTGTTGTGACAAGGTAGGATTGGTATACAGAAGATAGCCCTATTTGATAAAAGACCAAGTCCATGTTGGCAAGAACCGTTCAAATAAGCAAAGAGAAACAACAGTCCATCATTAATTTAAGACATGAAGGTCAGTTCTTCAAGAACTTTGAAAGTTTCTTCAAGTGCAGTCGGAAAAACCATCAAGGTCCCTGATAAAACTGTATCTCATGAGGAGCGCCACAGGAACGGAAGACCCAGAGTTACCAGCCTCAGAAATTGCAGCCCAAATAAATGCTTCACATAGTTCAAGTAACAGACACATCACAACGTCAACTGTTCAGCGGAGACAGAGTGAATCAGGCCTTCATGGTCGAATTGCTGCAAAGAAACCACTACTAAAGGACACCAATAATAATAAGAGACGAGCAAGGGACATTAGACTGGTGGAAATCTGTCCTGATGAGTCCAAATGGGAGATTTTTGGTTCCTACCGCCGTGTCTTTGTGAGACGCAGAGTAGGTGAACGGGTGATCTCTGCATGTGTATTTACCACAGTGACGCATGGAAGAGGAGGTGTGATGGTGTGGGGGTGCTTGTTACACTGTCAGTGATTTATTTAGAATTCATGTCACACTTAACCAGCATTCTGCAGCGATTTGCCATCCCATCTGATTTATGCTTTGTAGGACTACCATTTGTTTTTCAACAGGACAATGACCTAACACACCTCCAGGCTGTGTAAGGACTTTTTGACCAAGAAGGAGAGTGATGGAGTGCTGCATCAGATGACCTGGCCTCCACAATCACCCGACCTCAACCCAATTGAGATGGTTTGAGATGAGTTGGACCGCAGAGTGAAGGAAAAGCAGCCAACAAGTGGTCTGCATGTGTGGGAACTCCTTCCAGACTTTTGGAAAAGCAATTCCAGGTGAAGCTGGTTGATAGAATGCCAAGAGTGTGCAAATCTGTCATTAAGGCAAGGGTTGGCTACTTTGAAGAATCTCAACTGTAAAATATATTTAGATTTGTTTAACACTTTTTTGGTTACTACATGATTCCATGTGTTATTTCATAGTGTTGATGTCTTCACTATTATTCTACATGTAGAAAATAGTCAAAGAAAGAAAAACCCTTGAATGAGTAGGTGTGTCCAAACTTTTGACTGGTACTGTATGTAATTTATCTCCATTAAGTCAGCCTTCGATTGCACTTAATGTGATGTTCTTGATTAACTTCGCATTTATCAAGCCCACTTGGCCAGATGAACAGTTATATCCAGTGTGCGTATCGGTTATAGCACCTGCAGTGGGGAAACAGATCTGATATCACCATCTGTATGATGCAAGTGTGCATGTCAAACCGACACCATGCTACCAAAACGTGTCTGTTTTGACTTGAGGGGCCAACTTCTTTCCTGTTACGTGCTCTTCCTCTTTAATTTCTATCTCATCATAGACAGGCTTGGAAATACAGTATCTCCCTATATCACTGATTTACTGTCAAAGGAAGGAGGCACTCAAAGAACGCCATACCTTGTTTTCTACGACAAAACCCTTATTTTCCCCCTCTGATGCAATACTATATGACTGTGTATTTTCACTGCAGCAGCTCCTCTCCTCTCCGTGCCATACCATTGGCTTTAGAGCACTTCTGAGGGTAAACTTCACATAGCATCTTCTTCAGGCTCCTTCATTACGCTGCAAGGGGACTTGTTCACACCCAGGGGTTTCCATTACAGCCTGTGTGCTATCAAATATTGAGAGTGTGCGTGATGCTCCACCACTTCTACTGCATGCAAGTGTCTCGGGAGCGTAGGGAGCACTCAAAGCATTCTTTGATCAATTATTTGGAATTCATTACTTTCTTTTTATGTTCACATATCAGTCTCTTTGTTGTTTGTAGGGTACAGTGGCTAGAGTTTAATTTGTTTAATTATCAAAATGAAACGTGTCGTTTGAACTCACACTACGATGTAGTCAGTGAGAGACAGTTATGCCTGTCACATGTCTGTGTGCATGTGTAAGAGGATAGAAGACAGGACAATAGGACAGAGGGGTAGGACAAGAGGTTACCTGACACAAGTTTTTCCGGCACCTGTTTTTAGTTTGAATTTATCATAAGATTAAAGGAACTGCACATTAAACATTGCTTTAAAATATGTTTGGATGTGCATGGGAAAGTGGAGTAATGCTCAATGAGAAAAGTGAGTAGTTGGCCATTATACCATTTTCCCATTTCTTTTGACTTTTCAATCCAACCTCAAACGTTTAGCTAAGTTTTACAACTAAGAAAAGAAAACAACCATTTTCAAATAGATTTCTCTCATATGCTTTGCTCTTAGCGTGCATGCTTCTGCTGGGATTGCACTGATTGAGATGGCCTAAAGTCTAACGGTGATATGGTTATCATATAGAAAATCTATACTATAGCTCAGTTAGCAAGAGAAGCACAAACAGACGTTAATATTTTGAGTGAATATTGCTCCACGTCTTTGTTTAACCTTCAGCAAAATTACCTCTATGTATAAAAATGTGGTTTGGACACAGACTGGTTCATAAATACGTCAATTTGTTTTTTTCTCCAATGTCGTCATCTGCAGCCTTTTTAATTTTTCATGGAGCTGGCATTTTTCCCGGAGTTGTATTTTAGTCTGTGTTGACCTTCTCCATTTGAATTGCATTGTGCGTTGCCGTCTCACTGAATAATTAATTTTCATTTGAACAAGCTGTCACATCACTTTTGAATCATCACATTGTAGTTGAAGTTCAGAGCTACTGTTATATAGTTAAATGGACTGACATGTCGGCCCTGAAAAAGGCCTCGTTTCTTGGTCCAAACAGTTCAAAGGAGACACTTATTTCTTCATTAGATTTGACATTTTAGTCATTGAGCAGACACTCTTATCCAGAGCGACTCACTGGAGGGTTAAGGGTTTAAGTACCTTGCTTAAGGGCACCGACAGATTTTTTTTCACCTAGTTGGCTATGGGATGCGAACCAGCAACCTTTTGGTTACTGGCCCAAAGCTCTTAAACACTAGCCTACCTGACATTCTCATAACTGGTATTTTGTCAGGCAAAAAGATAATAGAATCTCCCTGACGATAAGAACTTCCGTCCAAGTTCACATTGTGTGTGTGTGTGTGTGCATGTGAGAGAGAGACAGAGAGCATTCCTGCAGCACCACATGAGATTTCACCTTGAGAGGACATTGGAGGCTGGTTAAGTGTCAACGTTTTTCCCTGCTCAGACTGTGCATGGTGTCCACAGGCTACAATAAAGAAGTAGAAAGGCTCCTGCCTGATGACGACAATGTGCCTGGAAAAGAGAACTTCCCTAATTTATTGTGCCATGGATCTCACCAGGTGGCATTAGGCGTTAATGTTTAAAAAAAATTCTTGAATTTTCCTTTGAACTGAAGGAAGATCATTTAGCAGTACAGTAGTCTCATTTTTATTTGCAAGATAGATTGTCATCTGCAGAAGTTGGAGCAAGAGATAGCGAGAGAGAGCCATGTACCTGTCAGGGGGAAACTAATAAAAACCGTTGAAAGATGTTGAAGCAGCGTTTTTTACTGAGGGGAAAGTGGCTTATCCCAAATCAGCGGGATGTACAGCATGAGGACAAATACCACCGCCACCAATCTGCCTAACAAGAGACTAAACTCATCTGGGCCCAATGAATAATTGAATAATGTGTCTCACTGGCTGTGTCCGATGCAACCAACGCAGCCACCTGCCTCCCAGAGTCATTTTGGGGTGAAATTTAGTGTTTGGTTGGTGGCGGCTCACATTCCAGCACCAGAAGCAAATTGCCAGGTGATTTCCCACACATGTTTAATTCAAGAGTCACAGTAGGGAGAAGAGAGAAAAGAGCAAGGTTTGTAAGGGCACCGCAGGACTGCAGGACAGTGGACTCTCCAGTGGTATCTTCACTTAAATGCATTTCAGACCACAAAGTTAAGTCCTGCAGTATTCCCTTTATTCCCTGGTGTGGTAGCAAACTGTACCTTGTCCTCTCCCAAAGAAAATTCCCTCTACTTATTGTACATTGCTTTGTTTTGGTATTTTTCAATATTTTAGTAAATACTTTCTTAACACTTAAAAAAAACTGCATTGTTGATTAAGGGCTTGTAAGTAAGCATTTCACTGTAAGATCTATCTATACCTGTTGTATTCGGCGCATGTGACGAATACAATTTTATTTGTATCTTTGAACAGATAGTGATTGAACTATAGACAGAGGGAAAGAGAAGATGGAGAGCCTATTCATCTATTATTCAGGGTTGTGTTTAAAAGGATGCCACTCCCCACTCTTTTTTCTCTTGGTTGATTCCTAAGTATCAGTGTTGTCTTCACACTTAATGTGTCTGTGTGATTAATTAACCGACAGAGTAGCTTAGCTCCATCAGAATGTGCAGCAGCCCTCTGAAGTACAGCATATTGCAGCTCTTCACTAGTCTTGTTCAATGCATGTAGTGCTCATCAACGAACTGGGAGATAATCAATTAGATTCTCAGGGGACAGTAAAATTACCTGTCACCTTTGCTATGTAGTGCATCTCTGAGTATCAATGGGTGTATGGGTGTGTATGCACCTTTGCATGTTTGTGTGTGCGTGCGTGCGTGGGTGTGTGTGTCAGTGTGTGTGTAAATGCTCAGGCGATTATTCATAGCTGGATGACTCTGCAGTGTGGAGTGCTGCTGCTGTTTCGTCTGTTACACACTCATTAATTAAAATGTGATTAATTAGGGAAGCAGGCTTATGATCCAAACAAACTGGGCCACGTGAACTTGGGCCGGCTGAAATTAGCTCTTTAGTGATTCTGTCTTTCCCTTCTCTCTCTCTCTGGACAACTTTCTATTATTTTTCACTATATTTTACTTCAGAGGCCTGGCTTGAACCATACAGATCTTTCTATTCATACACACACACACACACACACACACACAGTTATTTGCAATTCCCCAGGTCAGGTCCTTGTCTTGTCTGTCTGGGAGCCACAGAGAGGTAGCTGAAGAGGAAACCTTCCAGAGCCTGCAGGCATAACCCAGACCAGAAAGAACCAGAACCAGCCAGAGAGCCATACTAAAGTGGAGAACCACCACCTTCCCCTTTTCTCTCTCTCATACAGCTGGTTGGCCTCTGTCTCTCAGATCCACGGAGCTAATTGAATCAGTCTATGTAGTCGGCGAAGCAACAGTCTGAACTATTTTTAATGATGTTCGGAGAAGCAGCTAACCCTGTGGATCCATGGAGGAGCTGCATGCTGATGAAGCCCTGAGTGCTGAGAGACAATGATCTCTCAGAACAAAGGTCCCACAGTAATTGAAACAGGAGGTCTATTTGACTATATGCATATGCTGTATATTATTCACCTGACGCACAGACACGGAACAATTTCCTTGAGATAACGTGTGTAGGATTTGTAAGATTGGAGATTTGTGCTATAATTCAAGTTATGTGTGCAAGTTAGGATTCGAAGTCCTGTTCTTACATAACCTGTCTCGCACACTGACAAACTGATCTCAGAGAAACACAGGGAACATGATCAGGACAAAGGTTTTCTCTTGTCTAGAATAATCCAGATTTAATCAAACACAGCCACTGTTTAAGATTATGATAGATTTGGGCAGACCATTGGAATCCAGAAGGGTTTCGGTTAACCTGAAGAATCCTGACTATGGTTGTTATGTAGTTAGGTTCAATATGAGATGATAATACATTATCACTGCATCATAATGTATAATACCTATCAACTTTGAATTAAGTGACACAATTGGTTTTATGATTTAGCTTCTCTAGCTAATAACTCAGCTTGCATGAATCACAGCAGGGAGGTCAATAAGGTTTTAGGTATCTAGCTGACTTTTGGGCTGGTTAAACAGCCTCTGGCCCTATGGGTGACACTTCCTCGCCACCATGTCCTCCTGTTTAATTACCTCCCACATGGAATAAGAGCAGGAACAGCAGATATAGGACTTCTCGAGGTACAGCACCGTTAGCTGCTTCTTAATAGTAGGCTAGCATCTGTAGCTAGCTAGCTTACACCAGTCAAATGAGAAGCAAGCTACAAGCAAAGGAAGCTAGGAAGTTAGGTATATTTTGCTATGTAAGTTTTTTATATTGCTGAAGTCATCTGAGTAAACTAAATCAGAGCACAAACAAATGAGCTAGCTAATGTACTTGGCTTTCATTATAGCCAGTTAGCTAGCCAACTAGCCCTTAGCTACCAGCCAAAATAACTGTGCCATAGTTGTATAGATTGTCCACCAACCACAACTCAATGTTGACAACATAGCCTAGCTAACTATATTCATCCATAAAACTAAGTAAAGTTCACAGGTAGCTAATCTACCTAATCTAGCTAGTACGGCTAGATTAGGAACGTGGCTAGATTAGGGACGTGTGCAGCTAGATGTCAAGTTTCAGCACAAACACTGCTAGCGAGCCTACATTTCCATAACCAAGACTAGCCTCTCACAACACAAACTGTAGCTGATAAAATGAACTGTCTTGCAAAGAAACAGTTAGCTAAGTAGCGCATTGTCGTGAGTGTAATGTTACACATGCTAGATCAACACACGAGACAGACAAGTCGCTGTTCGAGCACCGAGAACAAATTCCAGCCCTTGCTTTATGATGCATTAATTCAGTACACCCTCTTCTCTCAATGCAATTTTCTTCATGACATTTTAATCCAAATGTGCACTGACTGATCAACAGTGTCAAGTTACTTTTCAGTGTGTTTCAGTGTCTCTCCAAAATCGGAACCCTTACCCAGTAAGAAAAATGACATTTAAAACATGTATAATCCAAACATTGAAGTTAGGTTCATTTTAGGTTCTGAATGAAAGGTGAAAATACGTACTTTCAGGTAGTTTAAAATATGTATTTTCTAGACATTGAAATCAGGTAAATTTTTGCTTCTGAAAGAAGATTGAAAATATATTGTCTACTTTTTTTTACTGTATTGGAATGTAATGGATTCTGCTGTGCTCTACCACTGGTTCTCAAACCTCTCCTCAGGGACCCCCAGATGTTTCACAATTTGAATGCAGCTCTGAACTAGTTATTCAAGATCTTAAAGATTAGTTGACAACTTGAATCAGGTGTGCTAGTTCTGGAATTACATGGAACGGCCTTGGGTCCCCAGGGAGAGGTTTGAGAACCACTACTCTACTCTATTGTGCTATCGAAACTTGTGAAACTTAGATGTCTATGTTTGGGCCAAATCTAAACCAAACATAGACTTCTATGATTGGTTTAGATTTGGTCTGGACCAGACCAAAAACCTACATCCGATGAGACGTTAGCAGGTTAGGAGGTTAGGTTATTCAGCAGGTTAGGTTAGGAGAGCTTATTCAGCAGGTTAGGATAACTAACGCAGCAGGTGAGGAGGATTAACGTAGCAGGTTAGGATAATTAGGTTATGGTTAGGAAAAGGTTTAGGGTTAACAAAAATGCTCTCCTAGTCTGCTACGAAAAGTCACTTGTATTGAAGTAGCATGTTTTTAAGGAGTCCCATCTGTGGACATTGAAATCAAGGCCGGTCCAGACCGCACAAAAAAACACGCCCGGTCCAGACACGACCAAAAAAAGACGTCCAAAAGACGTAGGCGTAGGTCCCCTTAGTGGGAAGTAGCCATCACCAAGTGAAAAATTGGAAGATGTTCTGGTGGGACTTCCCCATACTTTTATTTATTTCCAAATGCTCACTTAGCCAATTTACGTGCTTTGAGAGTCACTTAAAGGAACTGGAATGTGCTTAATGTAAAGCAGCTGTTGATATTCACCCCTCTCCCCTCTTTAAGGGAGAATCCATATGTTTTGCTTGAATGCAAATACCCATGTCTGTGAAGTAATATCCAGGGCCCGGTTTCCCGATAGCAATGGTATTTAAAGCAATCAGCAGTAGAAACAAAAACAGAGTACACTCCCCAACCCTGTTTCGGTAAAAATCTGAGGGATGGAGCAGGAGAAATGTAATCACTATCCAATTCATAGAGCTGTGGTTGCAAGGATTGACCATCCATGATATAAAATTATAGTTTTAACCATGTTTTGAGGCGATATCCTGTTTGTTTACAATTTCTTTGTTTACAAGGATTGGAGTAAAACAAGCGTATATTTTATGTTAACCGACTGATATTGCCAATTCCACTTATTTGAAGGTGTGTCCAAATACTTTTGTATATATAGTGTAGACCTCACAGGACGTTGGTGGCAAACGCTAGTGTTAATGGCTGGAGTGGAATTAGTGGAATGGTATCAAATATATCAAATACATGGTTTCCATGTGTTTGATGCCCTTCCATGTGCTCTGTTCCGGACATTATTATGAGCCGTTCTCCCCTCAGCAGCCTTCTGTGGTAGACTTCTTCTACTGTAAATATGTATTATGGGGATTACATAGATTGCATTTTAAATTACATTGAGTTACATTTAAATAAGTAAACCTTAAGGTAATGGATATTGAATCAATTCATCTAACAGACCACCATTGCCATGTCTTACATGTCAGCATACATTGATCAAAATCGCGAGTAACAATATTGAACAATATATTTAAATATTTTATATGATATATTTTCTATTCAACAATGTATGAATACAACCTTCTTTATAAGTGTAACATACATATTTGTAGATTTACTGTTAAAGGTCTCTCTTGATCAAAATGTTTACCCCCATCGCTGGTAACCTTTCACAGAACACCTTCCTAATATTGAGTTCCACCCAATGTTCCCTCAAATGTTATGTTATTCATTGTGAAAATTCGGTGCAACTTCCGGCATACATTTACTGTGAACACTGAGGCTGTACCCGCTTTAAATTACAGTTTTAACAGTGGCCAAGTTGGCTACTGTGGCTATTTGATCATAATATAGGCCTACCAGAGTGGCCCACCATCAAAAACAATGACAGAAAAATTATCATCATTTACCTTGTCAGTCTATGTAATTGAAAGAGCCGGTGTTCATAATGTTTTATATGCTCAGTGTATGACTCAGCATGGCTCAAAGGTAGTCTGAGTTCCCGTGCTCTACTGATCTTATTTCAAAGCAACTTTATTTTCCACTGAGAAAATGACAGAACTCTGTTTTAGCACATAACATTCATGGCTCCAAATATGGTTTTCAAGTTTTGTGTACTTAGTACTAGAAATAGTGTCAAGTCGGTCCCTCTGCATGTTCGGGCGGCGTTCGGTGGTCGACTTCACCGGCTTTCTAGCCATCGCGATCCACTTTTAATTTTCCATTTATTTTGTCTTTGTTTTCTACACACCTGGTTTCTATTCCCCAATTACATGTTCATTATTTAACCCTCTGTTTCCCCCATGTTTGTGTGCGTGTTTGTATATAATGTTCAGGTCGTTACTTGATGGCTGGTATTGTTTGCTGGGTTCGTTATTACGGCCGTTATTTACAAATGAATGATAATTTCACGCACCTTTTAGTATTTGTTTTATACTGGTGCTGTTTGTGGAATAAATTACCTTGTACACTCATCTCTGCTCTCCTGCGCCTGATTCCATGCACCAGTTACCCACAGCCTGACCCTTCCGAGGGAGTACGATGGGAAGGCAACGGGATGTCAGGGTTTGCTACTCCAACTGGAGCTCTACCTGGCGACCGTGCACCCGGCTCCTTCGGGCCGCGAGAGCGTGTCCGCCCTCGTCTCCTGTCTCTCAGGGAAAGCCCTGGATTGGGCCAACACCATATGGGAGGAAGGAAGAGAGGTGCAGGACCAACTCAAGGAAAGTCTCGTGCACCTGAGGCAGGGGACAAGGAGCGCACAGGAGTTCGCATTGGACTTCCGGAACCTGGCCGCAGGCCAGGAATGACAGGGCCCTGATCAATCACTACCGTTGTAGCTTGCATGAGGACGTCCGTAAGGAGTTGGCCTGTAGGTACACAACTCTGACCTTCGACCAGCTGGTGGACATATCCATAAGGTTGTATAACCTGCTGGCTACCCGCGGACGTGCAGATCGGGGTCTGCCGATTCCATCCGCCAACACCACCGCTCCGACACCCATGGAGCTGCGAGATGCTGCAATTAGGGCGACCGGAGGAGGGGCCGATCCATATACCATCTGTGGCCGCAGAAGGCACACTGCCGGTCCTTGCTGGGGAGGTTCCTCTAGGTCCCTCTGGTACCGAGTTTTCGCACAGCTATTGAAGAAGAGTGGGACACTATTTCACAGGCCACAATCAACAGCATTAGCCCCTCTATGCGAAGGATATGTGTCATGCTGCATGATGCATATGGTGGTCGCACCAGATACTGACTGCTTTCCTGAGCTACGCCCCTACCTTTTTTTAAAGGTATTTTTGAGAAACAGATTCATATCTGTATTCCCAGTCATGTGAATCTCATAGATTAGGGCCTAATGAATGTATTTAAATTGACTGATTTCCTTATATGAACTGTAACTCAGTAATATCTTTGAAACTGTTGCATGTTGTGTTTATATTTTTGTTCAGTGTAGTGATCAATAGCCAGTGCTAATAGGGAGGGGGCAACTGCGAGTGTTAGTTCACAAAAGGCAAGTTTTAGCTTTAGTTTTTGTCACAGAAAATGTTGCTTGCTAACTAGCCAACTATTCAGAAGTAGGACGTGGGTAATTGAATAAAGAAGTAGATCATTATCATTTACATATTATTTGTGTGTCACAGTTC
Source organism: Oncorhynchus mykiss (assembly GCF_057628025.1). Classification (NCBI taxonomy): domain Eukaryota; kingdom Metazoa; phylum Chordata; class Actinopteri; order Salmoniformes; family Salmonidae; genus Oncorhynchus; species Oncorhynchus mykiss. The sequence continues at coordinate 74,223,906 of NC_143046.1, read as the reverse complement.
ATCTGTTCTGCCCTCCGTCATTATGGACACAGCTGCTATGCTATAACACTCCTTTCATTGCAAAGGAGCTGTACTTGAGCATGTGTGTACGTGTGTGTGTGTGCGTACTCGGAACTTGGAAAGGATCCATCTATGGAAATGTGCTATGGCTGTGTGGGTTGTGCTGTGCTATGGCTGTTTGTGCTGTGAGATGCTGTGGCTGTATGACTCACATTTTGCCACCCAGGGGTCGGTGCCCAGCCCGTGATAGCCCTCCCTCCTCCCTCTGTTGGCTGCCGTTCACTGATTAATGAGTATATCAGCGGAGGTCATGCAAAGCATGTGGCGGAATAATTGTTACAATCAAGGAGAGGTCTTGCTTACCTGAAACCAGCAGTTGCAAGATTTTTGCATAATGTCCTTTCACTTGGCAAGTGATCTGAATTAATTGCTCATAGGATAAAATAAGGAGCGGGGGGTGATACTGAGAGCTTCCTTCTTGACAGGACTGTTGTTTACCGTCATTACCTCATGTAATTATTAAGTTGATTTTTTGCTAAATGCTTAATGTATGAAAATGTTATTCTCTGAAAGGAAACATGCTGTAAAGGGCTCTTCCTGTCTTCATCGTGATCGACACTTGAAAATACTTCCTAAAGAATACATCCAACAAAGGACTCCCCTCCACAACCCTTTGTGATGAAAGGTTTCATTCAGAATGGAAAGTGGAGAAAGAAGTACACAAGATAAATAGCTCAATCTGGACTATTGTAAGTAGTCAAATAAATTCTGCTCATTTACATCTTATTCAACTGAAGGAAGTATGAATTCCTATTTGTCAAGACGTCCATTGTGAGGAATGACCAAACCTTTGATAGAAGAGTAGGCTCAAATACTTGCGTTCAATGATCACCAGCAATCACCAAAGAGAGAAGCTTTATTTACAATCATGTTCAGTGAAATGCATGTCAGTGGAACTTACCATTTATGTAAACATGTGCATATGCTTTACATTTACTGTTCATGACTCTGTTTTCATTTTATTGCCTTAGCATGTCAATCATATAATAGGTTAATCAATGGGAGATCAACTCACTCTTCTAAAATACATTTAAAGGACAATTCCACCATTTTATAACCAGTTATTATGCTGTTAGCATATATGCACTAGTGTAAGATTTGATACACATTTTGACGTCTTGGGTTGTGCTGTGGCGGAGATCTTTGTGGGCTATACTCGGCCTTGTCTCAGGATGGTAAGTTGGTGGTTGAAGATATCCCTCTAGTGGTGTGGTGGCTGTGCTTTGGCAAAGTGGGTGGGGTTATAGCCTGCCTGTTTGGACCTGCCCGGGGATATTGTCCCGACCCCTCCTGTCTCAGCCTCCAGTATTTATGCTGCAGTAGTTTGTGTCGGGGGGCTAGGGTCAGTCTGTTATATCTGGAGTATTTCTCCTGTCTTATCCGGTGTCCTGTGTTAATTTAAGTATGCTCTCTCTAATTTCTCTGTTTTTCTCTCTTTCTTTCTTTCTCTCTCTCGGAGGATCTGAGCTCTAGGACCATGCCTCAGGACTAACTGGTGTGATGAATCATAGCTGTCCCCAGTCCACCTGGCCGTGCTGCTGCTCCAGTTTCAACTGTTCTGCCTGCGGCTATGGAACCCTGGCCTATTCACAGGACGTGCTCCCTGTCCCAGACCTGCTGTTTTCAACTCTCTAGAGAGAGCAGGAACCGTAGAGATATTCTGAATGATCGGCTATGAAAAGCCAACTGACATTTACTCCTGAGGTGCTGACCTGTTGCACCTTCGACAACCACTGTGATTATTATTATTTGACCCTGCTGGTCATTTATGAACATTTGAACATCTTGGCCATGTTCTGTTATAATCTCCACCCAGCACAGCCAGAAGAGGACTGGCCATCCCTCATAGGGGTGGCAGGGTGGTTAGAGCGTTGGACTAGTAACCGGAAGGTTGCAAGTTCAAACCCCCGAGCTGACAAGGTACAAATCTGTCGTTCTGCCCCTGAACAGGCAGTTAACCCATTGTTCCTAGGCCATCATTGAAAATAAGAATTTGTTCTTAACTGACTTGCCTAGTTAAATAAAGGTAAAAAAAATAGCATGGTTTCTTCCTAGGTTCTGGCCTTTCTAGGGAGATTTTCCTAGCCACCGTGCTTCTATACCTGCATTGCTTGCTGTTTGGGGTTTTAGGCTGGGTTTCTTTATAAATACATTTGATTGATTGACTACAAACCACAGGTTCCATTTCACCTCCCGGATGCAATGATCATCCCAGTCTGCAGTTAGCTTAGCATTCTTGCAAGCCCAGATAAAGCTTGTGTCATAAATTATGAGTGCATTTCACCTTACTTTTGGGTTTAATCGTTTTGTAATGCTTGCATGAATATCATGCTGAATATATGCTCATGTCCGTAACCACGTTTCCATCAAACCATTAGATGTGGATGAATTACCTAACCCATTAAAACAGTCACGACCAGGCTGACAGAAACGGCAGTGGAATTTCATAAATTCTGCCGACAGACAATTTGTTTGTTCGACAAGGTGGAATCTTTTTGAGTCTGTAAAACTAAATATCCAAGAAATGACGGTGGAAACGCCTTTATGTGCAAATATTGATTTAATAACCATCATATCAAAGTAAACTTGGAGTTATGTTGTGTGGTCCTCCGACTACGACTGGGAAAAGCATGCAATTTATTATGCTATAGATTAAATAAGTTACGATGAACTTCACAGGGTGGTGAATGTATAAGGTGATCAGCTTGATGCTCCTTTCCAATAAGCTATATGGAATTGTTTTAAGAAGGTCATACCAAGGATCATTTTGCTATTTGATTTGACAGTTTAAGACCCCTTGAAGTATAAAGAAAATATATAAAACAATTATTTGATGAACATTTTTGGGAGGCCTTACTGATATTAGCCCATATACAGTAAGAATGATCAGGAAACATTTGCTGTTGTCTTTTACATGTATTTAACCAGATACGTATATACTTCCATAAAAATGTAAATGGTACCGGGGGACCATCAGACTAGTCTTGTGAAGACAGTGGGCGTCCTAGAGCAAAACAACCGACATACCATGTAGGGTACTTAACTCTGCTGTCTTACCCCCTTTCATCCAAATTGATGTCCTGTGTGTTCTTATTGAAGTGCTAGATGTGTTTGTTGTATTAAGTTTTATGTTTTACATTTGGGTTGTGTAAATTATGGTTTATTTTATTTCGCACACATTCGTGAAAATCTCACCTTTCCACAGAGGGGTCAAATTAGTGTGTAGCCCAAACTGTTCGGACACTACAGAAGTTGGTCGATCGGCTTTACCGACTTCAGATTAGTCCCAAGACACTTGTGGGGGTTGTAGAGCAAAACGGAGAAACCCATTGTGTTCGCGAGAGTTTCATCTTTCCTTTAAGGGTAGTATAATAGTTTGTATGCCAAACCGTTCAGACGCTACAGATGATTATGTGAGAAGTGATTTTCGGGATGTCTAATGGTCTGGCAAACACTGCTCTAGCTCTATCACCTTTCACTCTAGATGCAGAAGTGCGACAACAGTGGATGAGGTGGATTGACACATATCAAATGCAAATTTACAGATATGTCTAGCAAAAAATTACAGATTTGTATGGACATTTTTGTATTATGCTAATTAGATCTCCTCGTGGGGTGCGGACATCGACTCTAGGTGGTAAATTGTATTTTTCATTTGGTACATTTGAATTGAAAGTTATTTTTATGTGCACTACAACATCAGCCTTTTCTGCTCAAAAAGTATGTTTGATGGAAGCACAGCTCTGGTGGGAAAATGTGCATATTGTTTTATGCAGATTTTTGAATATTAGCATGAAAATCTGTCGCAAATTGGATGGAAACCTAGCTAGTGTCACCAATCAACTGCATTACACCAAAAAAAGTATTTAGATACTAACGAATGCTAACCATAAGTTACTGTATCTGATAGTTAGCTAGCATGCTTGATAGCCTGACTACTACATCCAAAATAATAGTGTTTGCAACAATAACAGCAGAGTTTAATCTTAGTGAATGTTTAAGAAAATTGTCCAAACAACATTTAGGCCTGTTAGAGCATTTATTTTGAACTATACAGGCAAATTACTACAAAACCAAATCTCCCTTAACTGACTAAATATAATTCTATATCTATTTAAAATATTTACAAATGTTATTCGCCAAGGGTTTTATGCTTGCTTTGAGGCAAGTGATGCTGAAGTTTGCATGAGAGCAAACTATTATGGTTCAGACACACCAAGAAAGTTGTGAAGAGGGCACGACAATGCCTTTTTCCCCTCAGGAGACTGAAAAGATTTGGCATGGGTCCCCAGATCCTCAAAAAGTTATACAGCTGCACCATCAAGAGCATCCTGACCGGTTGCATCACCGCCTGGTATGTCAACTACTCGGCATCTGACCATAAGGCGCTACAGAGGGTAGTGCGTACTGCCCAAGTACATCACTGGGGCCAAGCTTCCTGCCATCCAGAACTTATATACTAGGCGAGGTCAAAGAAAATACTGTCAAAGACTCCAGTCACCCAAGTCGTAGACTGTTCTCTCTTTAACCGCACGGTACCGGAGCGCCAAGTCTCGGTCCAAAAGGCTCATACAGTTGAAGTCGGGAGTTTACATACACCTTAGCCAAATACACAATTCCTGACATTTAATCCCAGTAAAAATGTTCTGTTTTAGGTCAGTTAGGATCGTCACAATAATAGTTGAGAGAATTATTTATTTTGCCTTTTATTTCTTTCAACACATTCCCAGTCAGAAGTTTACATGCACTCAATTAGTATTTTGTAGCATTGCCTACAAATTGTTTAACTTGGGTCAAACGTTTCTGGTAGCCTTCCACAAGCTTCCCACAATAAGTTGGGTGAATTTTGGCCAAATCCTCTTGACAGAGCTGGTGTAACTGAGTCAGGTTTGTAGGCCTCCTTGCTCGCACACGCTTTTTCAGTTCTGCACACAAATGTTCTATAGGATTGAGGTAAGGGCTTTGTGATGGCCACTCCAATACCTTGACTTTTCTGTCCTTAAGCCATTTTGCCAAAACTTTGGAAATATGCTTGGGGTCATTGTTCATTTGTAAGACCCATTTGCGTCCAAGCTTTAACTTCCTGACGGATGTCTTGAGATGTTGCTTCAATATATCCACATAATTTTCCTGCCTCATGATGTCATCTATTTTGTGAAGTGCATCAGTCCCTCCTGCAGTAAAGCACCCCCACAACATGATGCTGTCACCCCTGTGCTTCACGGTTGGGACAGCGTTCTTCGGCTTGCAAGCCTCCCCCTTTTTCCTCCAAACATAACGACGGTCATTATGGCCAAACAGTTCTATTTTTGTTTCCTCAGACCAGAGAACATTTTTCCAAAAAGGTTTTGGAGGAGTGGCTTCTTCCTTGCTGAGCGGCCTTTCAGGTTATGTTGATATAGGACTCGTTTTACTGTGGATATAGATACTTTTGTACCTGTTTCCTCCAGAATCTTCACAAGGTCCATTGCTGTTTTTCTGGGATTGATTTACACTTTTCGCACCAAAGTACGTTCATCTCTAGGAGACAGAACGCGTCTCCTTCCTGAGTGGAATGACAGCTGCGTGGTCCCATGGTGTTTATACTGGCATACTATTGTTTGTACAGATGAACGTGGTAACTTCAGGTGTTTGGACATTGCTCCAAAGGATGAACCAGACTTGTGGAGGTCTACAATTTATTTTCTGAGGTCTTGGCTGATTTATTTTGATTTTCCCAAGATGTCAAGCAAAGAGGCACTGAGTTTGAAGATAGGCCTTGAACTTCATCCACAGGTACACCTCCAAATGACTCAAGTGATGTCATTTAGCCTATCGGAAGCTTCTAAAGCAATGACATAATTTTCTGGAATTTTCCAAGCTGTTTAAATGCACAATCAACTTAGTGTATGTTAACCTCTGACCCACTGGAATTGTGATACAGTGAATTATAAGTGAAATAACTTGTCTGTAAACAATTGTTGAAAAATTACTTGTGTCATGCACAAAGTAGATGTCCTAACCAACTTGACAAAAGTATAGTTTGTTAACAAGAAATTTGTGGAGTGGTTGAAAAATGAGCTTTAAATGACTCCAACCTAAGTATATGTAAACTTCCGACTTCAACTGTACAAATAACCTTTTTTTATTTTACTTTAGTTTATTTGGTAAATATTTTCTTAACTCTATTTTCTTAAAATTGTATTGTTGTTTAAAGGCTTGTAAGTAAGCATTTCACGGTAAGGTCTACACCTGTTGACAAATAACATTTAATTTCAATGCAACCAGTCTAACATGTAGCAGGGAGTTCCAATGTGATCAGAAAACTACAGTCATATACTGTAGATAGCTGAAAATGACTGTCCTTAATTTTTGTATTAGTCATCTCAGGGTTCGTACTTGAAAATGTCACGGAGAAGCAATTTCCGGGTTTTGCTCATCACTAAAGTCAATAGACGTTAAATCATAAAATTACAATAAAACTATGTAGGAGTAGGACAACACTAAATACTTGCCCTTTAACAGTTTCATGACCTAGAATATCTTTGTCTGTGGCTTGGTTCTGTCATTGCTTCTGAATTTTCCTCCGCACTGATGAAGTAGGCAGTTTAGCGAGCTAGCACTGGCTGGCTAATTAGTGCTAATAGCCAAGTGCTATCTTTCCAGACTTCGGACCGAAGATGCAATCTGGCTATGGTAATATGTCACAGATGCTTGATACAAGCAGCCCAAATCAGAGTTAGGCTAGAAATAAAATGTGTGATTACTCTCTGGCAGAATGATTTAAAGATCAATGAGAGGAGGCTGAAGAGAGCCTCAGGTTCCAGGCTTGTGATACTGTAGGAGACTGTATTTCTGTAATTCAGGGCTCATCTGTAAAAGTTACCTTTGTCTCAGTTTGATTCCTTAATAAAATAAAGGTTAAATAAAAGGTTACACTGGGAAGATTACATGAAATTATTGTTTAAAGCAAATGGTCTGTTTAATTAAGTCAATAATACACATGATACGCGTTTGACCGCAGCACAGCCATAGCAATGGTACATGTGTTACATAACCTAAAACATAAAAGCACAACAGAGGATAAGTGGTGGGCTACAAACAGTCTGATTGTTACAATAGGAGCATTACGAAATAGGATTTACAAAAGATGGTTTGTCGAGGAATAATACAGGTCCAGAGTCCAGGGTGATTCTGCATCATAAAGATGGTAGAAATGGAAAAGCATGGATCAAAATAGTAGATCAAAATAGCAGAGTGAATAGAGTGATGAATAGATTATTGTGCTGCAGGTTGTGATGGATGGCAGTAATAGGTGGATGAGGCAGTAGATGCAGTATTAGTATTATTAGATGACAATAGGCTGGGTAAAATGAGATAAAAGTATTGACTGGAACATGTGTTTCGTGGTGTCTGTAAGCAGTATTTCATTGTCTGTATTGATTGAATTTTCCAAGGAGGCATGAATGGAAAGTTTGCCAATTTTCTTACTTTTGATCTCTCTTCAATCTGTTTCAGTGGCAGCATCAGCCTGTAGTACTCACCCACTCCTCCAAAGAAATCAAACTAAATAACAGGGTTGTGGACTCGAGTCAAATCTGATGACTTGAGACTTGACTTGGACTTCGAGTATCAAGACTCGGGACTCAACTTTGACTTGAGACTGATTACTTGAAATTATCTGGCCAGGTTGTTTTACATTTTGTCACTCATTTTGTGCCACAGAGTCTCCGAGGATTACTCATTTCTTCACAAAATATCTTATTGTGACTTGCAGGTTTGATGTGATCCTTGAGCCAATAGTTTCAGACCACAATGTTGAGGATAACTAGGCCATAACTAAAGGGCTTTTTAAATGTATAATATGCACTGAGTGTACAAAACATAAGAACACCTGCTATTTCCATGACATAGGTGAGTCCAGGTGAAGGCTATGATCCCTTATTGATGTCACTTGTTTTCCACATTTTGTTGTGTTTTATCCTGAATTTAAAATGGTTTAAATGGAGATTTTTTGTCACTGACCTAAACACAATACCTCATAACTCCCTAGAGTCGATTGATGCACCGGTGCGTCAATCTGAGTAACATAATGCAAAAATCCCCATAGAAATATGTCAAAGCTAGAGATATTTGTTTTTTGCATTGGATGCGTCTCAATTCACCGCATCCGCCTATAGTTGCACTTCTGCAGAGTTAGATCGTGTTTGTCAGACCATGAGACATCCCAACAATCGCTCTTCTCACAAAAACGTCTGACCTACAAACTATTATGAGACTCTCACGAAGACGATGGTGGTCTACAAGTGTCAGGTGACTCGTCTGAAATCGGTACAATCGATGTGCCAACTTCTGTTTGTAGCATCCAAACCATTTGGGCTACAAACTAATGTGACCCCACTGTGGAAATCTCAGTTTTGCTCTACGGCCCCACAAGTGTCACAGGACTTGTCTGAAGGAAACCGGTACCGGTTTTTAAAAATGAATGGAAGTATATATATAGTTCCTGAGCTTTTTTATATATCCTAGTTATAGGACAGACAATTCAGAACCTTGTTCATTATGATTTATTTTTTGACTGTATTTTCTTGGGCTATAATAGTAAAAGCCAAATTCAATATTTTTTTTTTAAGTAAATATTTATTTATACCTAAATGAAATAGCTAAATGATCCCTCTGTCACGTTCTGACCTTAGTTCTTTTGTTATGTCTTTGTTTTATTATGGTCAGGGCGTGAGTTGGGTGGGTTGTCTATGTACCTTTTTCTATGATTTGGTATTTCTGTGTTTGGCCTGGTATGGTTCTCAATCAGAGGCACCTGTCAATCGTTGTCCCTGATTGAGAACCATACTTGGACAGCCTGTTTTCATTTTGTTCTCGTTATTTTGTTTTCATGATAATAAATGATCAATATGGACACTTCCCACGCTGCGCATTGGTCCTCCTCTTCTTCCACCAACAACGGCCATTACAACCTCAGATATTATTTCTAAGAAAGTGCCCAATTTAACAGTTTGGTTGTTCAAATTCTGATCTTAAATGTGCTTTGCAGCGCAAACATAACAGGGAGATAGGATTGCCATAATAAATAAATATGCTGCTCCAAAAATTGTTTGGTTATCAAGAATATGAATTGTTTACTTTGCAAGCTCACAAAGCAATAGGGCATCAAGCAACAATTACAAGCATAGCCATACTTGTCTTTTGATATGTCAAAATTAGCTTGAAATTCATAATTTACCTATAAAGCTTGTATTTGGAATTTGTTTTTCAAATGAATTATTACTTTGGTGAAGACGAACCATTGGCGCACTCTCCACTTGCTCTCTCAACTCCTGCCAGTGGATATTGCTTTGTTCTCTTGTTGACATGTTTGCTGTTGCTTTCACACGTTTAAATGCATAAGTGCAGTGGTGGAAAAAGTACCCAGTTTTCATACTTGAGAAAGAGTAAAAGTCACCCAGTAAAATACTACTTGAGTAAAAGTCTAAAAGTATTTGGTTTTAAATATACTTAAGTATATTTTAGCATTACATTTACTTAAGTATCAAATGTAAAAGTATAGATAATTTCAGATTCCTTATATCGAGCAAATCAGACGGCACAATTTTCTCGTTCTTTTAATTTACGGAAAGCCAGGGGCACAATCCAATACTCAGACATAATTAAAAAACGAAGCATGTGTGTTTAGTGAGTCCGCCAGATCAGTGTCAGTAGGGATGACCAGGGATGTTCTCTTGATAAGTGCATGAATTGGACCATTTTCCTGTCCTGCTAACCATTCATAATGTCACGATTACTTTGGGGTGTCAGGGAAAATGTATGGAGTAAAAAATACATTATTTTCTTTAGGAATGTAGTAAAAGTAAAAGTAGTCAAATATACAGTGCCTGCGAAAGTATTCGGCCCCCTTGAACTTTGCGACCTTTTGCCACATTTCAGGCTTTAAACATAAAGATATAAAACTGTATTTTTTTGTGAAGAATCAACAACAAGTGGGACACAATCATGAAGTGGAACGACATTTATTGGATATTTCAAACTTTTTTAACAAATCAAACACTGAAAAATTGGGCGTGCAAAATTATTCAGACCCCTTAAGTTAATACTTTGTAGCGCCACCTTTTGAGTTTGAGTTTGAGTTTATTTTTTATTTTTACAGGGACAGTGCACATGAATCAACGTTTCAGTAAAAGTGCCGGTTTTAGCCAGCCGGCTAATTTTCAACCGCAGTCCCTGGGCAGGTTATTAAAAACAATTACAATATAGACAATAGCAGCATAGAACAAGCAAGACATAGCAACATAGGACAAGCAAGACATAACATACAGACAGAGCAACATAGGACAAGCAAGACGTAGTATACAGACAGAGCAACATAAAACAAAAAGCAGCAAGACAAAATTCATAAAAGCAACAAAGTGTTTCCACACCTCACAAGCTACAGACAACAGACAACATGGAAAGCGGCAACACACAGCTAGGGACCATGTTCACAAATCTGATTGACCTTTAGCCATGTCTTCAAACATTTTGTGAAAGTGTGATATGTGTGTCTGATGGCAGTGTATTCCAGACATGGGAAGCTCTCACAGAGAATGCAGATTTATTTAAAGCTCATGCTTTCTAAGAATGTGACAATGAGGATGGCTATTGGGCTTCCTATCAAGCACTTTGAGAGCCTGTTTGTAGACAGACTGAATAGGTTTTAATGTTGTACAGCAAGCTTGGGCCCAACTAGTCAAGCAGTATGTTAAGTGGGGGAGTATCATAGATTTGAAGTACAGTTTTGCTACCTCTGTAGTCAAACAATTTCGTATGAATCGGAAATTAGCTAGGTTGAATTTGGTTATTTGAATTACCTTTTTCACATGCTTTTTAAAAGAGAGGTTGGAATCAAGTATGATGCCAAGGTACTTCAAATCGGATACCACCTGGAGCTTCTCCCCTGACACATAGACATCTGGCTCAGTAGCATCTGTTGCCCTCTTTGTGAAGAACATGCAAACAGTTTTTTTCTCATTGAGATGCAAACACGAGTCACTGAGCCACTTTGTAACCTGGACCATTACAGTAGTGAGTTCTTGTGCAGCTTGTTGTTTGCTCTTTGCATGCACATATATCACTGTATCATCTGCATACATTTGAACTTCAGACCCAGTACAGACAGAAGGCAGATCATTAATGTACAGGCTGAACAGGAGGGGCCCCAGTATTGACCCTTGGGGCACGCCCACATCATAGCTACGAGTGGGCGACAGCTCATTGCTCGCTCTGACACACTGAGTTCTGCCTTCAAGGTATGATTTCATCCATCTCAAGGCATCAGGGGAAAAGTTGAACTTGGACAATTTTGTGATGAGAATCTCATGGTTAACAGTATCAAAAGCCTTCCTTAGGTCCAGAAACACAGCCCCAACAGCACCCCCTTTGTCCATCTTGGACTTCACATTTTCCAGAAGAAAGCAGTTGGCCGTTTCTGTGGAGTGTTTCGCTCTGAAGCCAAACTGCATGGAGTGTAATGTGAAGGGGCTGATGTTGAGGTGGGCAATCAGTTGTTCTGCTACACACTTTTCAACAACCTTTGACACCACAGGTAGTATACTAATGGGCCTGTAGTTACTCACGTCAGCAGGGTCACCTGATTTAAAGATGGACGTTATTATGGCCGACTTCCATACCCTTGGAAACACATCGAGACCAATATATGTGTTGGTGACCTTAGTAATGGGGCCAATGAGTGACTCTTTGTAGTTTTTAAGAAAGGTAGAGTCCATCCCAAACACATCTTTGGCTTTTGCTGCAATTACAGCTGTAAGTCGCTTGGGGTATGTCTCTATCAGTTTTGCACATCGAGAGACTGCATTTTTTCCCAATCCTCCTTGCAAAACAGCTCGAGCTTAATGAGGTTGGATGGAGAGCATTTGTGAACAGCAGTTTTCAGTTCTTTCCACAGATTCTCGATTGGATTCAGGTCTGGACTTTGACTTGGCCATTCTAACATCTGGATATGTTTATTTTTGAACCATTCCATTGTAGATTTTGCTTTATGTTTTGGATCATTGTCTTGTTGGAAGACAAATCTCCATCCCAGTCTCAGGTCTTTTGCAGACTGCATCATTCTTCCAGAATGGTCCTGTATTTGGCTCCATCCATCTTCCCATCAATTTTAACCATCTTCCCTGTCCCTGCTGAAGAAACGCAGGCCCAAACCATGATGCTGCCACCACCATGTTTGACAGTGGGGATGGTGTGTTCAGCTGTGTTGCTTTTACGCCAAACATAACGTTTTGCATTGTTGCCAAAAAGTTCAATTTTGGTTTCATCTGACCAGAGCACCTTCTTCCACATGTTTGGTGTGTCTCCCAGGTGGCTTGTGGCAAACTTTAAACAACACTTTTTATGGATATCTTTAAGAAATGGCTTTCTTCTTGCCACTCTTCCATAAAGGCCAGATTTGTGCAATATACGACTGATTGTTGTCCAATGGACAGAGTCTCCCACCTCAGCTGTAGATCTCTGCAGTTCATCCAGAGTGATCATGGGCCTCTTGGCTGCATCTCTGATCAGTCTTCTCCTTGTATGAGCTGAAAGTTTAGAGGGACAGCCAGGTCTTGGTAGATTTGCAGTGGTCTGATACTCCTTCCATTTCAATATTATCGCTTGCACAGTGCTCCTTGGGATGTTTAAAGCTTGGGAAATCTTTTTGTATCCAAATCCGGCTTTAAACTTCTTCACAACAGTATCTCGGACCTGCCTGGTGTGTTCCTTGTTCTTCATGATGCTCTCTGCGCTTTTAACGGACCTCTGAGACTATCACAGTGCAGGTGCATTTATACGGAGACTTGATTACACACAGGTGGATTGTATTTATCATCATTAGTCATTTAGGTCAACATTGGATCATTCAGAGATCCTCACTGAACTTCTGGAGAGAGTTTGCTGCACTGAAAGTAAAGGGGCTGAATAATTTTGCACGCCCAATTTTTCAGTTTTTGATTTGTTAAAAAAGTTTGAAATATCCAATAAATGTCGTTCCACTTCATGATTGTGTCCCACTTGTTGTTGATTCTTCACAAAAAAATACAGTTTTATATCTCTATGTTTGAAGCCTGAAATGAGGCAAAAGGTCGCAAAGTTCAAGGGGGCCGAATACTTTCGCAAGGCACTGTAAGTAGTAAAGTACAGATACCCACAAAAAGTACTAAAGTAGTACTTTACACCACTCCATAAGATGGCGTAGCAGTGAAGATGTGTTTTGTTCGTGTCTCGTGTACTTTTGTATTTTTCAACTTTATTTTCAACTCTTTTATTTTCAACTCTTTTCGATTTTTAATTCGATTACACCTTCCGGTAACCTGCCTCATACGGTATCGCTATTTTTTTAAACTTTAGAACACATTCAAGAACCTCCAGAAGCTAACCAGCTAATTAGCTACAAGCTATTTAGTCATTGTTAGCTAGCGGCTTTTACCTTCTGTACAGATACCAGCCCTGTTCTTAGCCTGGATAATACTCGCCAGTCTACCAGTATCGGACTGTCTCTCCACAACAACGCCAGATTCCTGCCGTAATCCCTGGACCACTACTTCTGATCTTCACAGCTAGCTTGCAGCTAGCTAGCTCACTCACTGTGGCATCCAGTACCGAAGCTATCCCTGAGGCCCACCTCCCGGCCTACTCAGCTGTTCACCCGAACCCCACTCATACATGGCTAGAGCCCAATACTCCACCGGATCCTTGCTGTAAACTCTGGACCTTGGCACCGGTTCACCGCTGCTACCGATTGGCTATAGTGGCTAATGCCACTGCCACTAAGCTAGCACCAGTTAGCCGTGAGCCAGGCGCATCTCCTGGCTAGCAAACTAAATTCTACAATACCTCTTTCGCCATCTGGCTTGGATTCTCTGTCGACACGCCCCCCCGCCACACCACCATGACTGGTCTGCCAACGAATACTCCATCCGCTGTGCCTTCAACCGGCCTCCAATGGAGGACTACTAACTTTAAACGCCGTGTCGCCCGAGTGCTAGCGTAGTGGCGGCTCCCCTGTTCCATCTACTGCTGCCCTCTGGACACTATGATGACTTGCCTACATAGCTGATGCCTGCTGGACTGTCCATTAATCATGTTAATTTATTTTTTATCTGTCGGCCCCAGCCGCGAACTCAGGCTCTGTGTGTAGTTAATCCGACCCTCTCTGCCTAGTCATCACCATTTTACCTGCTGTTGTTGTGTTAGCTGGTTAGCTGTTGTTGTCTCACCTGTTGTTTTAGCTAGCTCTCCCAATCAACACCTAATATTACTTTATGCCTCGCTGTATGTCTCTCTCAAATGTCAATATGCCTTGTATACTGTTGTTGAGGTTAGTTATCATTGTTTTAGTTTACAATGGAGCCCCTAGGTTCGCTCTTCATACCTCTGATACCTCCTTTGTACCACCTCCCACACATGCGGTGACCTCACCCATTACAGCCAGCATGTCCAGAGATACAACCTCTCTTATCAACACCCAGTGCCTGGGCTTACCTCCGCTGTACCCGCACCCCACCATACCCTTGTCTGCGCATTATGCCCTAAATATATTCTACCATGCCCAGAAATCTCCCCAACGCTCTAGGCAAACAGTTTTGATAGCCTTTAGCCGCAACCTCATACTACTCCTCCTTTGTTCCGCGGGTGATGTGGAGGTAAACCCAGGCCCTGCATGTCCCCAAGCACCCTCATTTGTTGACTTCTGTGATCGAAAAAGCCTTGGTTTCATGCATGTCAACATCAAAGCCTCCTCCCTAAGTTTGTTTTACTCACTGCTTTAGCACACTCTGCCAACCCTGATGTCCTTGCCGTGTCTGAATCCTGGCTTAGGAAGGCCACCAAAAATTCTGAGATTTCCATACCCAACTATAACATTTTCCGTCAAGATAGAACTGCCAAAGTGGGCGGAGTTGCAGTCTACTGCAGAGATAACCTGCAAAGTAATGTCATACTTTCCAGGTCCATACCCAAACAGTTCGAACTACTAATTTTTAAAATTACTCTCCCCAGAAATAAGTCTCTCACTGTTGCCGCCTGCTACCGACCCCTCTCAGCTCCCAGCTGTGCCCTGGACACCATTTGTGAATTGATCGCCCCCCATCTAGCTTCAGAGTTTTTTCTGTTAGGTGACCTAAACTGGGATATGCTCAACAGTCCTACAATCTAAACTAGATGCCCTCAATCTCACACAAATCATCAAGGAACCCACCAGGTACAACCCTACATCTGTAAACAAGGGCACCCTCATAGACGTTATCCTGACCAACTGGCCCTCCAAATACACCTCCGCTGTCTTCAATCAGGATCTCAGCGATCACTGCCTCATTGCCTGTATCCGCTACGGGTCCGCAGTCAAACGACCACCCCTCATCACTGTTAAACGCTCCCTAAAACACTTCTGCGAGCAGGCCTTTCTAATCGACCTGGCCCAGGTATCCTGGAAGGATATTGACCTCATCCCGTCAGTTGAGGATGCCTGGTCATTCTTTAAAAGTAACTTCCTCACCATCTTAGATAAGCATGCTCCGTTCAAAAAATGCAGAACTAAGAACAGATATAGCCCTTGGTTCACTCCAGACCTGACTGCCCTCGAGCAGCACAAAACCATCCTGTGGCGGACTGCAATAGCATCGAATAGTCCCAGCGATATGCAACTGTTCAGGGAAGTCAGGAACCAATACACCCAGTCAGTCAGGAAAGCAAAGGCCAGCTTTTTCAAGCAGAAATTTGCATCCTGTAGCTCTTCCTCCAAAAAGTTCTGGGACACTGTAAAGTCCATGGAGAACAAGAGCACCTCCTCCCAGCTGCCAAACTGCACTGAGGCTAGGTAACACGGTCACCACTGATAAATCCATTATAATCGAAAACTTCAACAAGCATTTCTCAACGGCTGGCCATGCCTTCCACCTGGCTACTCCAACCTCGGCACACAGCTCCGCCCCCCTCCCCCCCCCCCCCCCCCCTCGGCCAACAGCTCGCCCAAGTCTCCCCACCTTCTCCTTTGCCCAAATCCAGATGTTCTGATGATGTTTATCTCCCTCGCCAACTTTAAACATCTGCTGTCTGAGCAGCTAACTGATCGCTGAAGTTGTACATAGTCCATCGGTAAATAGCCCACCCAATTTACCTACCCTATCCCCATACTGTTTTTATTTATTTACTTTTCTGCTCTTTTGCACACCAGTATCTCTACCTGCACATGACCATCTGATCATTTATCACTCCAGTGTTAATCTGCTAAATTGTAATTATTCGCCTACCTCCTCATGCCTTTTGCACACAATGTATATAGACTTTTTCTTCTTTTTTTCTACTGTGTTATTTTTTCAACTCAATGCCTATCCAAGATAGTGTAAATTTGGTCCGATTGCACTTCCTACGGCCTTCCACTAGATGTCAACAGGCTTTAGAACCTTGTTTGAAGCTTCTACTGTGAGGGAGAGGGGAATGAGTCAGGTGTCTGGCAGAGTGCCATGAGCTCATTCAGGTGTGCTCCCGTGAGAGGTCGCTGAGTTCCATCGCATTTCTAAAGACAAAGGAATTCTCCTGTTGAAACATCATTGAAGATTTATGTTAAAAACATCCTAATGATTTATTCTATACATCGTTTGACATGTTTCTACGAACTGTAATGGAATTTCTGTACTTTTCGTCTGGCCTGCGCGTCGTGAATTTGGATTTGTGAACTCAAGGCTTGAACAAAAAGGAGGTATTTGGACATAAATTATGGACTTTATCGAACAAATCAAACATTTATTGTGGAACTGGGATTCCTGGGAGTGCATTCTAATGAAGATCATCAAAGGTAAGTGAATATTTATAATGCTATTTCTGACTTCTGTTGACTCCACAACATGGCAGGCTTGTTTTTGTATCTGAGCGCCATACTCATTATTGCATGGTGTGCTTTTTCGGTAAAGCTTTTTTTAAATCTGACACAGCGGTTGCATTAAGGGGAAGTTTATCTAAAGTTCCATGCATAACACTTGTATTTTCATCAACATTTATGATTAGTATTTCTGTAAATTGATGTGGCTGTCTGCAAAATCACCAATGTTTTGGAAGCAAAGCATTACTGAACATAACGCGCCAATGTAAACTGAGATTTTTGGAAATAAATATGAACTTTATTGAACAAAAAATATATGTATTGTGTAACATGAAGTCCTATGAGTGTCATCTGATGAAGATCATCAAAGGTTAGTGATTCATTTTATCTCTATTTCTGCTTTTTGTGACTCCTCTCTCTGGCTGGAAAAATGGCTGTGCTTATCTGTGACTAGGTACTGACTTAACATAGTCGTTTGGTGTGCTTTCATCGTAAAGCCTTTTTGAAATCGGACACTGTGGTCCGATTAACAACAAGTTTATCTTTAAAATGGTGTAAAATACTTGTATGTTTGAGGAATTTTAATTATGAGATTTATGTTGTTTTGAATTTGGCGCCCTGCACTTTCACTGGCTGTTGAGAGGTTAAGTCTTAAGATATTTTTGTAGCTAGTGCAGTGACCTTTAAGATAGGTAGGCTAACAGATTAAATCACATAGAAATATTTCCGAAACACTGTGTCAAAATAGCTCACTCTCTTTGTAGCTACATTGCCTTCAGAAAGTATTCACACCCCTTGACTTTTTATCGATTTGGTTGTGTTACAGCCTGAATTTAAAATGGATTAAATTGATATTTTGTGAAACTGGCTTACACACAATACCTCATAATGTCACAGTCGAATTATGTTTTTAGAATTTTCCTGTTAGCGGGATCTAAGCCATAAGAAGTTTTAAACCTGATACAGAGGATATTTGTTTTGGGCTAGTGCCAGTGAATATATTGTATGATATAGCACTTTCACCATTGGATTAGTAAATAAATCCATTAATGTTGCCTGAGTCTATCCATTTTGCCTCAAAAGCAGGTGTACGGTCTCATTATGAACAAAGGCGTATTGATACATGTAGTCTAGTGCACAGTGATTAGGCTAGGTATTCTGCAATTATTAGCACAGCTTGAATGCAAGTTGACCAATGAAATTGCACAGCCGGAACTAAATGTTTTATAATCCGTAGCAATCCGTTGTCGGGTATAAACTTCTCCATAATATAAACTTCTCCATAATGAGGTTTCCGCTCGGCTCACTCTAGTTATAACTACCTATAATACACTGGAGAAATTCCAGGCACGTGCTCCTTCATTGCAACTACATCGTGCTCTGACATAAAAGGCCTGGCAAGAAAAAGGATGTTATTCAATAAATGTCCCATCATTACAATTTTACTACTGGAATCACTGCCTCAAGGTGAAATACACTCATTTACATATAACGTACAGTGATAAATAAATAACACCCTATTTCCCCTATTTCCTATACAGTGCACTACTTTTCACCAGGGCAATATATACAGTGCCATAAGAACGTATTTATTCCCCTTGACTTTTTCAAAATGTTGTTGTGTTACAGCCTGAATTCAAAATCTAATGAATATAAAAAATGTCTCTGTCTCTCTCGAGTTCAAATGGTACTGTTTACCTTCAGACGGGGGTCGAGAATCTCCCCTTTCCACTGTGGGGTCCAATTAGATTGTAGCCCAAACGGTTCGGACACTACCAAACAGAAGTTGGCACATTGACTTGTTATGTAACTTAGATTGACAAACCGGTGCATTGGTCGACTGTAGGGGGTTATGGGGTATTGTGTGTAGGCCAGTGACAAAAAAAATCTCAATTTAATCCATTTTAAATTCAGGCTGTAACAAAATGTGGAAACAATCCAGGAGTGTGAATACTTTCTGAAGGCCCTGTAGGGAATAGAGTGCCATTAGGCTTTCAGACGGTACATTTCCATTTACTGAGAAAGTGGGAGGACCATACAGGAGCTCCATGGGAGTGAGAACTTCTATTCATCCCTACACAAGGTAGTAAAGGAAATCTCTCCATAAGAGAGATAACAGCAGGAGAGTTTAACATGTGCGCCCCAAAGTCAACGGCTTTATAGATGTGTAATAATAATGCAAATAGTTTTTTTTCTTTAACCTGTTTCCAAATCTCTCACTATACAGTACCATGAATGTATTCATCCTGAGGTATTCACAATCAAATAAATGCATACCAGACATTAAGTCATTATGGTTAGCTTGTTCTTAAAATCACACTCAATCTCTGTTTCAATTATCCATAATGACCAGCAATGGACATTTGTTCTCAGTTTTTAAACTAAGGTGTGGGTGTTAGCTAACCTCAAATAACCATCCTTATCTCACAAGCTTACAATGTGTCAGGATGGTTATACAATGCTAGGTGTAAGCACTAACTGCTAATGATTTATTTTAATTCTGTGGTAACTGCCCCCAAAACCAAAGATGAAGACTTTTGTTCCAGAGCAACACAAGGCCATCTCCCAATCATCAGTGATGTATTCACTGGGATACATTATCGTTAACATGTCAGCTATAGGAAAGCATTCCTTACAAGCTGTCCTATAAGGAAATGGATGCATCAACCATGAGAGGTCTCGTCAATTTTCATCACACTGGAAACTAAAGCGTGTCACTCATGCAAGCAACACTCCAGGGGATTTTACCCAGAAGCTGCTTTTCAATAATGTATTTGTTCCCCCCAAAAAATCATTAGCACTCCAGTGCCAAAACAAGTGGAATTTAAGACTTGATTATTGGTTATTTGACTATTACTACAGGCTCTGTAGAAATTCTGAGTTAGATCTATAAACAGGCCTGTTGGAGGGACCCTGAAGACCACCTGGATGGGGCTTCAGCTCCAGGATTATTCACTAACCAGTTGAGGAACGATCTGGCATCAATTCACATGACGCTGACGGGACTATAGAAAACAGGCATTTATGTCAGTTTAAGGATAATGTCGTTCATAAATGCTGAGTTGGCATGTAGTTATACTACAGCTGTCAGGACAGCTTGTCCTTGTAGATATGACTAATCGAGACTATTTCCTGAGGGTAGTAGGATAAATAGGGGAAATGTATGGGCATAGTAGTCGATAAAGCCAAATTAACACAGTTTTCATCTAGAGACCCGAGAGTGTTGAATTGGCTTTCATTTTAGGTTTGATTCAAAAGAAATAAGAAATGCATAATTATCCCTCTCTGCATACTATAAGACAGCATGCTAGGTTGTCTGCTGCATGGACAAGTACGGTATCCATATTAGGACAGAGTCACACATCCATGGAAGTTGTCAGTCACTTAGAGTTTGGAGTTGGTGTCGCTAGAAAGTGTGACTGTCCTAATATGGACATGATTACTCTAGCCTGGTTTTCTCCTCAGGTAAATTTGACTCGCTTCTCCTCAGGCGGCCATCTTTGCCAGACGAGCTCGTTAAGCTGCTCTTGTTGAAATGTATTTGATTGAAACCATTCCCTACTGTTCACTGAAAATGTATTGTTTAATTTTACATCAATCAGGCAGCAACATTCGACTACAGATTTTTTATCACCAAGTTGTTCAGATTCTTAAGACAAGGGAAGATCTTGCTTGGTTGTTTGACTTTGAATTTGTATGTCATTTCTATGAACAGATGAAAGATATGACCTGCAGGGCGTTGTTAAAAGAGGTGGCCAAACAGTAAATGTTTTTTGTTTGATTTATTAAAGGAACACACACCCACACTTGTTAATTCTCATGAATAGCCAATCAAGACACTGAGTATTAAGTTGCTACTAAAATGTACTGTTGGATGTTTTTTAGAATCTACATTGTACACGATGAAGTGAAAGACAAATAGTTTGAGTTTGAACTCAGCAGGATTGGAGAAGGTAATGCCACTTTCTCTAATTCACATGTCATTTTAAATTGGGTATTGTCTCCCTTTGTACATCTGAATATGACAAATATAACCAAGGCAGTGTTTTGTACCCCCGTATAAGCCACCACTAGTGCACAGTGTGAACAGTCCTTGCGTTGGTTTTGTAACAAACCTGTCCCTTGGTGTAAACAGAATGTCACACTCAAAACTGACGTATGGCAAGCATGTGCAGTAATGGGTTAGGATTCTGTTGGATACTCCACACTCCCTGGATTTGACCAGCTATGTGATGGGCCATTGCCTAGTCCAGTCAAATCGACCACAGCTGATGTTATGATTGAACTGAGTGGTGTGGGATTATTTAAGATACTATTTGAAGACGTAGGGTTTCAGATGTTTTTGGAAGATGGGCAGGGACTCTGCTGTCCTAGCTTCAGGGAGAAGATGGTTCCATCATTGTGGTGCCAGAACAGAGAAGAGCTTTCACTGGGAGTGGGAGCTGTCCTCCCAAAGGGGTGGTTGGGCCAGGAGACCAGAGGTGGCGGAGTACTCGTGTTGGGGTGTAGGGTTCTAGCATAGCCTGAAAGTAGGAGGGGCAGTTCCTCTTGCTGCCCAGTAGGCAAGTACCATGGTCTTGTAGTGGATGTGAACTTAAACTGGAAGCCAGTGGAGTGTGCAGAGAACTGGGGTGACATGGGGTAACTTGGAATGGTTGAAAACCAGGCGGGCTGCAGCGTTCTGGATAATTTGCAGGGGTTTGATGGCACAAGCAGGTAGCCGCGCCAACAGCGAGTTGCAGTTGTCCAGACAAGAGTCTGGATTAGGACCTGTGCCGCTTCCTGTGTGAGGTAGGGTCATACTCTACCGATGTTGTAGAGCATGAACCTGCAGGAGTGAGTCACTGCTTTGATGTATGCAGAAAAAGGACAGGGTGTTTTCCAGGGTCAAGCTAAGGTTCTTTGCACTCCGGGAGGGGGATATCTCCACAGTGTCCATCGTCCACACAGAGAGACACCAACATCTCTGGGATTAGTGATGCTTGTCAGGAATGAGGATGTGGTGCCATTAGTCAATCAGTGTAATGGGAGAGGGACATAACAGCTGGATATGAGAGACTGCCTGCTGGCATTGTCCCTAATGACAGATCCATGCCTAGTCAGGCATGTCTCTGTTACCCCAACACACTCCCACCCTCTGATGCAGCTGCTGGGGCTGACACTCCTCCTTATTGACCAGAGACGTAAAGGGCAATTCTGCCACTTTTCAACCTCATTTTCATAATCTCCAGCACCAACCCAGTGTCTACATAGGGGAGACTGGGGTAAATTGAGCCAAATTTGTACAATCAACATCACTCTGTCAAGGGAAATATATTATTCTTTCTAATAAATATATCTTAATATATTATGTTGTTTATTCCTGTAAATAATCAGAATACATGTTAACATTACAGTTTTGTAAACATAGCTTATCCAAAAAAGTTGTCTCTACGTTTTGACGCCTACACAATTATGTACTGAATTATATTACCACTACATTTTTAAAACCATGTCTATCTTTATTTCTCAAACACAATCACTTTTTGTCTTTTAATAATTTTAAGCATCTTTTAACACAGGCTTAACACCTGACAAAAACTTTTTACTTTTTCTTTTACACTTGTATCATAGGCCGGGCCCTATTGTTATCCCAATGTCTTGCATTACACCTGGAAAGAAAACACTTCAATTTGCTCACCTTGCCATATCTTACTCCTTGGCCATTGGGTCAACTTACCCCAAGGCAAACATTTTGACTATATTAGCCCACACAGCTACAAGCATGCGCTTAATACTAGATTTATGACCTCCTATTTAAGCTTATAGAGACCCCAACTCATGTATAGTGTTAGGGAAGATTCAGAATTTGTTGGTAACATATGTAAGATGTTTTATATTCATCAAATGTGTGTAAGTTAATTCTCATCAGAATGGTATTTTTGTGTAATTCTGTGGTGAGGTTGCAGTTATCTGTTCTATGTCAAAACTAAGTTGCCTGGGCCGCTGAGAGGGGAGAGGTCAAAGTGTCATCATGTGTAAACATATCTTTCACTCTCTACCTTTCCCATAGTGGGGAAAGGAAGGTTGCAGTGTCTGGAATCATTCTATGCTCCCTCTTATGTTGTTTCTATCTTAACCTATAGCCTCACCCTCCTCTCCGTGAGTTTGTCCAGGAGTTTGTATTTAGAGTGGGTTGTATCTAAATGACAATTTGATATATGCCTGTTGTAATGGAGGATTGGTTTATGGTTCTGGGTTTGGGAAAGGAGACAAAGCTGAACGATGAGTTATGTCTATGCTGTCTGACTATGTGTGTCTTTGCTATTAAAGGAACTCAGTTGCATTGTAAGGGGGCTCTCAGAGAATTCACTGAGAGACACTGAATTTATCTGAGAGTCACAGGGTTGTGATAGAGCTCATATAATTAAAGATGGACTTTTATAACTAACTCTGACTTGTGTGTGTGGTTTGCTCCCTTGATTTGGTAAATAGAGGAAATTTCCACGACAATAGAACTATCTTACAATTCTCTATTTTGCTTTTAAAACATTCACATTAATTTGACTTAACTTGCTTCCCACTTTTTCTGTGTGGTTTCTTTCTCAATATTTGATCAAATTAATAATTGTGTTTGGTTTTCAAGAAACAAGAGTGACTCAACTTACCCCTTTGGCTCAATTTACCTCATTCTCCCCTATGTGAAAACAGCATGTTTCTATGATCTGGGTGTCAGCGTATGCGCTGCTGGTGTTAAAGTCAGGTGCAGGAGAGCAGAGAGTTGTGATCAGGCGCACTCTTTATTTGGGCAGAAGCACAACAAACGGTCGCTACTGCATCAAACCTGTGAAATGTGCAAACTGCAGTCACAAAACTACCGTTAATAATCAAACCTCCTATGGGTTAAACAAGAATCCCCATGGGGGGAAATAACCAGCCTGGCGCGTCGCACTGAACATGAAACAAAACAATTCCACACAAGGACATGGGGGGGGGGGGGGAACAGAGGAATATATATATATACAATGTGATTAGGGAATGTAAACCAGGTGTGCGGGGAACAAAACAAAACAAATGGAACAATGAAAATTGGAGCAGCGATGGCTAGAAGGCTGGTGACGTCGACCGCCGAACGCCGCCCGAACAAGGAGAGGAGCCGACTTCTGTGGAAGTCGTGACACTGGGGTTAAAAAGATAAGAAGAAAGGTCCTAAAAAAATGCTACTCTGTGAGATCACAGGGTACAATAAAAAACCTTGCTCCCCACATCACCGCGAATCTCACTGTTTTTAAAATGTTTGAACTTTTGATGATGTCATCAGGTAGAACTTTTTAACTTGTTATTTACTTTCGACAAAACTTAGAAATGCGCCGTTGACACTGGTATTGTGCTGGAGATAATTAAAATAAGGTTGAAAAGCAGTGGAGTTGCCCTTTAAGTGCCAGGCTACAGGACACTGAGTGGCATTCTAAAACAGTGAGTCAGTTAGACGAGAGAGACAGATCTGAAAACAAGAATGGATTAGATTGTCTTGAAATTAGAATGTGGTCATAATATATGCACAAACTCTTCCGAACTGTTTCGGCTGGGAAGCATGCAGACGCCTTAACAACATTATGACCTGTGTAGAATAGGAATTCAAATGACGGTTGTAACATGTTTTCGAGATGTTAATTAAATCAGGGAATGTCCATACCATTTAGCACTGTACAAACAGATGGTCCCGAGCAAGAATTTTTAAAGAAACAGTGTTTTTATACAGTCTATGGAAGCTCCCGATGTGACTTATTAATTAAGCTATCCCATTGCCTTTTAGAACGCTCTATTTGAAAACAAATTATTGCACACAATGTCCAATTAGGATGATCAAGATTAAGGCACTAGCGCAAATTAAAAGATACATCCAAATTGAACCTAGGATTATACTAACAATTTGTATTAGAAGGGTTTACATATACATGTCTCTTTTTCAGGACCCTGTCTGTCAAAGCTCATTCGTAAAATTAAAATAACTTCACAGATCTACATTGTAAAGTGTTTAAACACTGTTTCCCATGCTTGTTCAATGAACCATAAACAGTTAGTGAACATGCACCTGTGGAACGGTTGTTAAGACACTAACAGCTTACAGACGGTAGGCAATTAAGGTCACAGTTATGAAAACTTAGGACACTAAAGTGCTTCCAGCCTAGAGACAGAGACTAAAACAGGAAGCTCCCGCGCTCAGGTCTGTTCAACGCTGGTCCGACCAATCTGATTCCACGCTTCAAGACTGCTTCGATCATGTGGATTAGGATATGTTACACATTGCGTCCAACAACAACATTGACGAATACGCTGATTCGGTGAGAAAGTTCAATAGAAAGTGCATCGGCGATGTTATACCCACAGCAACAATTAAATCATTCCCAAACCAGAAACGGTGGATTGATGGCAGCATTCGCACGAACCACTGCTTTTAATCAGGGCAAGGTGACAGGAAACATGACCGAATACAAACAGTGTAGCTTTACCATCCGCAAGGCAAACAAACAAGCTAAGTGTCAGTATAGAGACAAAGTAGAGTCGCAATTCAACGGCTCAGACACAAGAGGTATGTGGCAGGGTCTATAGTCAATCACGGATTACAAAAAGAAAACCAGCCCCGTCGCAGACCAGGATGTCTTCCTCCCAGACAGACTAAATAACTTTTTTGCTCGCTTTGAGGACACGGCCTGCTACCAAAACCTGCAGGCTCTCCTTCACTGCAGACGAGGCGAGTAAAACATTTGAACGTGTTAACCCTCGCAAGGCTGCAGGCCCAGATGGCATCCCCAGGCGCGTCCTCAGACCAGCTGGCTGGTGTGTTTACAGACATATTCAATCAATCCTTATCCCAGTCTGCGGTTCCAACATGTTTCAAGAGGGCCACCATTGTTCCTGTTTCCAAGAAAGCTAAGGTAACTGAGCTAAATGACTAGCGCCCCCGTAGCACTCACTTCCGTCATCATGAAGTGCTTTGAGAGACTCGTCAAGGACCATATCACCTCCACCCTACCTGACACCCTAGACCCACTCCAATTTGCTTACCGCCCCAATAGGTCCACAGACGACGCAATTGCAACCACACTGCACACTGCCCTAACCCATCTGGACAAGAGGAATACCTATGTGAGAATGCTGTTCATCGACTACAGCTCAGCATTTAACACCATAGTACCCTCCAAACTCGTCATCAAGCTCGAGACCCTGGGTCTCGACCCCGCCCTGAGCAACTGGGTACTGGACTTCCTGACGGGCCGCCCCCAGGTAGTGAGGGTAGGTAACAACATCTCCACCCCGCTGATCCTCAACACTGGGGCCCTACAAGGGTGTATTCTGAGCCCTCTCCTGTACTCCCTGTTCACCCACAACTGCGTGGCCATGCATGCCTCCAACTCAATCATCAAGTTTGCGGATGACACTACAGTGGTAGGCTTGATTACCAACAACGACGAGACGGCCTACAAGGAGGAGGTGAGGGCCCTCGGAATGTAGTGTCAGGAAAATAACCTCACACTCAACGTCAACAAAACAGAGATGATGATTGTGGACTTCAGGAAACAGCAGAGGGAGCACCCCCCTATCCACACCGACGGGACAGTAGTGGAGAAGGTAGTAAGTTTGAAGTTCCTCGACGTACACATCACTTCCTGTCGGGTGTATCACCACCTGGTACGGCAACTGCTCCGCCCACAACCGTAAGGCTCTCCAGAGGGTAGTGAGGTCTGCACAATGCATCACCGGGGGCAAACTACCTGCCCTCCAGGACACCTACATTTTCATCAACACCCGCTGAATTGCAGCACGCCAAATTCAAATTAAATTACTAAACAGATTTAATTTTCATGAAATCACAAGTGCAATACAGCAAAACACGGTTTAGCTTGTTGTTAATCCACCTGGCGTGTCAGATTTCAATACAGCTTTTCGGTGAAAGCATAGCAGGCGTTTATGTAAGAACATCTCTCAGTAGAAAAAATATTACAAACACCTAGCAGCCAAGTAGATTGGTCACGAAAGTCAGAAAAGCATTAGATTAAATTGCTTACCTTTGATGATCTTCGGATGTTTTCACTCACGAGACTCCCAGTTACACAATAAATGTTCCTTTTGTTCCACAAAGATTATTTTTATATCCAAAATACCTCCATTTGTTTGGCACTTTATATTCAGAAATCCACAGGCGCGAGCGGTCACGATATCGCAGACGAAAATTCATAAGAGTATCCATAATGTCCACAGAAACATGTCAAACGTTTTTTATAAACAATCCTCAGGTTGTTTTTAAAATATATAATTGATAATATATCAACCGGGACTGTCACTTTTTCAATAGGAGACCTGCCCCACTCTGTTGCGCAAGCAAAACTCATGCAAACACCCAGCTATCCACTGACGCGACATTATCTTTCTCGCTCATTTTTCAAAATAAAAGCCTGAAACTATGTCTAAAGACTGTTGACACCTTGAGGAAGCGATAGGAAAAGGAATCTGGTTGATATCCCTTTAAATGGAGCGAAGGCAGGCTATGAAACATGGAGCTTTCAAAATAGAAGCCACTTCCTGGTTTGATTTTCCTCAGGTTTTCGGGTGCAATATCAGTTCTGTTATACTCACAGACAATATTTTGGAAACTTTGGAGTGTTTTCTATCCTAATCTGACAATTATATGCATATTCTAGTTTCAAATAGGTATGTTTTTTTAGCCAAAAACGAAAATCCTGTCCCCTACACTCAGGAAGTTAATATAATGTTTACATACGCTACATTACTCATCTCATATGTACATGTATATACTGTACTCTATATCATCTACTGCATCTTGCCATCTTTATGTAATACATGCATCACTAGCCACTTTAAACTATGCCACTTATGGTTATATACCCTACATTACTCATCTCATATGTATATACTGTACTCTATACCATCTACTGCATCTTGCCTATGCCGTTCTGTACCATCACTCATTCATATATCTTTATGTACATATTCTTTATCCCTTTACACTTGTGTGTATAAGGTAGTAGTTGTGTTATTGTTAGGTTAGACTACTCGTTGGTTTTTCCTGCATTGTCGGAACTAGAAGCACAAGCATTTCGCTACACTCGCATTAACATCTGCTAACCATGTGACAAATACAATTTAATTTGATAAACAGTTATAGAACATGCACTTGTGGAACGGTTGTTAAGAAACTAACAGCTTACAGATGGTAGGCAATTAAGGTCACAGTTATGAAAACTTAGGACACTAAAGAGGCCATTCTACA
The DNA here is from genome assembly GCF_057628025.1 of Oncorhynchus mykiss. Classification (NCBI taxonomy): domain Eukaryota; kingdom Metazoa; phylum Chordata; class Actinopteri; order Salmoniformes; family Salmonidae; genus Oncorhynchus; species Oncorhynchus mykiss. The sequence goes on along the minus strand of NC_143046.1, from coordinate 74,195,731 downwards.
GACTCTGAAAAACACCAAAAGAAAGATGCACAGGGTCCCTGCTCATCCGCGTTAACGTGCCTTAGGCATGCTGCAAGGAGGCATGAGGTCTGCAGGTGTGGTCAGGGCAATAAATGTCAATGTCCGTACTGTGAGATGCCTAAGACAGCGCTACAGGGAGATAGGATGAACAGCTGATCGTCCTCACAGTGGCAGACCACGTGTAACAACACCTATTGGTACATCCGAACATCACACCTGCGGGACAGGTACAAGATGGCAACAACAACTGCCCAAGTTACACCAGGAACGCACAATCCCTCCATCAGTGCTCAGCCTGAGCGCAATAGGCTGAGAGAAGCTGGACTCAGGGCTTGTAGGCCTGTTGTAAGGAAGGCCCTCACCAGACATCACCGGCAACAACGATGCCTATGTGCACAAACCCACCGTCCGCTTAACCAGACAGGACTGGCAAAAAGTGCTCTTCACTGACGAGTCGCAGTTTTGTCTCACCAGGGGTGATGGTCGGATTCGCATATATTGTCGAAGGAATGAGCATTACACCGAGGCCTGAACTCTGTAGCGGGATCGATTTGGAGGTGGAGGGTCCGTCATGGTCTGGGCCAGTGAGTCACAGCATCATCGGACTGAGCTTGTTGTCATTGCAGGCCATCTTAACGCTGTGAGTTACAGGGAAGGCATCCTCCTCCCTCATGTGGTACCCTTCCTGCAGGCTCATCCTGACATGACCCTCCAGCATGACAATGCCACCAGCCATACTGCTCATTCTGTGTGTGATTTCCTGCAAGACAGGAATGTCAGTGTTCTGCCATGGCCAGCGAAGAGCCCGTATCTCAATCCCATTGAGCACATCAGGAAACTGTTGGTTCAGAGGGTGGGGGCCAGGGCCATTCCCCCTAGAAATGTCTGGGAACTTGCAGGTGCCTTGGTGGAAGAGTGAGGTAACATCTCACAGCAAGAGCTGGCAATTCTGGTGCAGTCCATGAGGAGGAGATGCACTGCAGTAATTACTGCAGCTGGTGGCCACACCAGATACTGACTGTTACTTTTGATTGTGACCCCCCTTTGTTCAGGGACACTTTGTTCCATTTATGTTAGTCACATGTCTGTGAAACTTGTTCAGTTTATGTCTCTGTTGATGAATCTTGTTATGTTCATACAAATATTTACACATTTGCTGAAGATAAACCCAGTTGACAGTGAGAAGACATTTATTTTTTGGGCTTTCGGCATACTGTATTCCCAAAAAATAAACATTGGATTGAAGGAGCACTGTACTCCCAATGATAAAAATTACAATACAAGGAATATGAGGCACATCATACCTTTTAGATAACAGCACTACACAAATGCATTTATTTGCTCATATTTACCATATACAGTCACTTTAGAAAGCATTCACATGCCATAACTTTTTCCCCATTTTGTTATTTCAGTCTGCAAATAAAATGCATTAAATATAGATTTTTTTTGTCACTTGTCTACACACAATTCTCCATAATGTCGAAGTGGAATAATGTTTCTTGAGATTTAAAGAAAAGCTTAAATGTCTTGAGTCAATACATATTCAACCCCTTTTTTTATGGTAAGCCTAAATAAGTTCAGGGGTAAAACTGTGCTTAACAAGGCACATCAGTTGTATGGACTCACTCTGTGTGCAATAATAGTGTTTAAAATGATTTTTGAATGACTACTTAATCTCTGTACCCCACACATACAATTATCTGTAAGGTCCCCAAGTTGAGCAGTGAGTTTCAAACACAGATTCAACCACAATGATCAGGGAGGTTTTCCAATGCCTTGCAAATTAGGGAACCTATTGGTCGATGTCACGTATACTCCCTCTCCGGCCTCTAGGTCATCAGGCTGCTGATTATCCCACACACCTGTCAGCATTGTCTTCCGCACCTGTGCCTCATGACATATACCTGGACTACCCTTGGTTCTCTCCTCAGATGTTATTGACTCTGTTTCCATGTCGGTGCATTGTTTGTGTTTTGTGTTCATTATTTCTTAAAACACTCACTCCCTGAACTTGCTTCCTGACTCTCAGTGCACTCGTTACAGTAGATGGGTAAAAATAATAAAAGCAGACATTGAGTATCCCTTTGAGCATGGAGAAGTTAGTAATTACACTTTGGATGGTGTATTAAAACACGCAGTCACTACAAAGACACATGGGTCCTTCCTAATTCAGTTGCCGGAGAGGAAACCAATCAAGGATTTCACCATGAGGCCAATGCTGACTTTAAAACCGTTACAGGGTGTAATGGCTGTAATAGGAGAAAACTGAGGCTGGATCAACAACATTGTCGTTACCCCAAAATACTACCCTAATTGACAGAGTGAAAAAAGGAAGCCTTTACAGAATAAAAATATTCCAAAGCATTTATTCTGTTTGCAACAAGGCACTAAAGTGGTACTGCAAAAAATGTGGCAAAGCAATTCACATTTTGTCCTGAATACAAAGTGTTATGTTTGAGGCAAATCCAATACAACAAGTACTACTTTCCATATTTTCAAGTATAGTGGTGGCTACATCATGTTATGGGTCTGCTTGTAATCATTTAAGGACTGGGAAGTTTTTCAGGGTAAAAAAGAAACGGAATGGAGCTAAGGAGAGGCAAAATCATAGAGAAAAACCTGGTTCAGTCTACTTTCTACCAGAAACTGGAATATTAATTCACCTTTCAGCAGTACAATAACCTTAAACACAAGGCCAAATGTACACTGGAGTTGTACACTTAAAATCTATTTGAAGAACTGAAAATTGTTGTCTAAATCAAATCGCCGAATACAACAGGTATATAGACCTTAGTGTAATGCTTACATACAAGCCCTTAACCAGTAGTGCAGTTTTAAGAAAAAATACACAAAAAAAAAATCTGAGTAACAAATAATTAAAGAGCAGCAGTAAAATAACAATAGCGAGGCTATATACAGGGGGTACTGGTTCGTCAAGGTAATTGAGGTAATATGTTCATGTAGGTAGAGTTATTTAAGTGACTATGCATATATAATAAATAGATGTTCAGGAGTCTTATGCCTTGGGGTAGAAGCTGTTTAGAAGCCTCTTGGACCTAGATGTGGAGCTCCGGTACCGCTTGCCTTGCGGTAGCAGAGAGAACAGTCTATGACTAATTTTTAGGGCGTTCCTCTGACACCGCCTGGTATAAAGGTCCTGGATGGCAGGAAGCTTGGCCGTAGTGATGTACTGAGCCGTACGCACTACCCTCTGTAGTGCCTTGCGGTCGGAGTCTGAGCAGTTGCCATACCAAGCAGTGATGCAACCATGCTCTCGATGGTGCAACTGTAGAACCTTTTGAGGATCTGAGGACCCATGCCAAATCTTTTCAGTCTCCTGAGGGGAAACAGGTTTTGTCATGCCCTCTTTACGACTCTCTTGGTGATGTGGACACAAAGGAACTTGAAGCTCTCAACCTGCTCCACTACAGCCTCGTCGATGAAAATGGGGGCGTGTTCTGTCCTCCTTTTCCTGTAGTCCACAATCATCTCTTTTTTCTTGATCATGTTGAGGGAGAGGGTGTTGTCCTGGCACCACATGGCCAGGTCTCTGACGTCCTCCCTATAGGCTGTCTCGTCGTTATCGGTGATCAGGCCAACCACTGTGTCATCGGCAAATTTAATGATGGTGTTGGAGTTGTGCCTGGCCATGCAGTCATGAGTGAGTGAACAGGGAGTACAGGAGGGGACTGAGCAAGAAGTCCAGGATCCAGTTGCAGAGGGAGGTGTTTAGTCCCAAGGTCCATAGCTAAGTGATGAGCTTTGAGGGCACTATGATGTTGAACGTTGAGCTGTAGTCAATGAATAGCATTCTAACATAGGTGTTCCATTTGTCCAGTTGTGAAAGGGCATTGTGGAGTGCAATAGAGATTGCATCATCTGTGGATCTATTGGGGTAGTATGCAAATTGGAGTGGGCTTCTGGGATAATGGTGTTGATGTGAGCCATGACAATTTACTACAGATGATAGTTGTACAGGTCGGAGCAATGATCAACAACCCATTTGACAGCGCTTGAAAAATCTTGAAAAGAATCATGTTCAAATGTTGCACAATCCAGGTGTGGAAAGCTCTTAGAGACTTACCCAGAAAGACGCACAGCTCTAATCCCTGCCAAAGGTGCTTCTACAATGTTTTGATTCAGGGGTGTGAATACTTACTGTTTGTAAATTAGATATTTAATTTTGAAGAAATTGGCAAACATTTCTAAAAACCTTTTTTTACTTTGTCATTATGGGTATTGTGTGAGAATGGGTGAGAATTCAGGCTGTAACACAACAAAATGTGGAATAACTTTTTGAAGGCACTGTAGCTTGCTATGAGGCAGGCTAGAACAGGCAATACCCAGCAACAGCTGAATCTGCATTTTATTTACACTTAGTGAGGGTTATCGGGTCACAGGCATCTCAGACAGGCTAATGGAGAATTTCCACCATTACAAATCGCACTTTGTGGTGCAGAGCTCATTAAGGCTTTGTGGTGGGTAACATTTCCTCGACTGCTTAACTGTAGCACTGCCTCGCTCCTCACCATTTTCATTTTTCCTTCATTACCCATGATGTGATCTTGTGTTCGACTCTGATATTTCACAGCCGGACAGGCGACGTACTTGCAGCAAGCAGCTTGTAGGCAGGCAGGCGAGGTGATGGGGGAAGCTCCCTATGGAGAAACCACTCTAGATCTCCTGTCTGTATTTAAAGGCAAAGAGACAGCCGGGAAGAAACAAGCAGCCAGCTATGAACAGCAGAAAGACTGAAGACGGAGACTGTCCACCTCTTACAGCCTCGCAGCAGGAGATCTAGAGTGGTGTACCCTAAGGCCATCCACCATCCACCTCTCACAGCAGGACAAGCACAACAAGGGAGTCATGGTCTGGTCTCATGTCTTATCAAATATTTTCCAGTTAGGCCTTCTTCTTCCTTTAGGCCCTGGCCTCTACCGAACAATGATATGACATTAATCATTTCCAGTGTATGACCAACATTTTTACAAAACAATTATCATAATTGGGGTTTTATATGCAATTTAAAAACAAATGTGTAACAAATTGCACTACTAGTGCTCGGACAAAAATGCTAATAACAAATAATCTAATGATCATCCATGGTGTACCACCTATGACTCATCAAGTTATTAGCATTCATCCTGTGTGTTTGTTTTCATCCCCTCTGTGGCTTCCACACCTCTCATAGACGTTGTATTCAAAGGTAATCCATACAGGCTCGGTAAACTGAATGATGCTTTATATCTTTCCCTCCAGTCCAGCCTGACAGCCAGCCCCAGCCTCATCCATTTCAAAGGCTCTGGGGTCAGCAGGTGAGCATGGAGGCTGCAGTTTGGGTGTGGAAAGGAGTCTTCCTTCTCAAAGGTGATGGTGCCGGTGCCATGCTATGTGTCTGGAGAGAAGCAGCAGGGAAGAGGAAAGGAGAGGACAGAGCTGGATGAAGAGAGAGAGAGAGAGAGGGAGGTGAAATCAGCCTGGGAGAACACAACAATTAATCAGAGAGCAGGCAATCACAAGGCTTCTGTGAGAGAGCAGCAGCTAGGTAAGGCCATCAAAAGTTGAGACATTCACAGGTTCTCCTGGAGGGTAAGGGATAGATAGCATCATCAATCATCATAATGTATTCCATTCACTGGTGTATGATAATGATGGATCTTTTGTATGGTAAGAAGAACCTCTGGTTTGACTGCCTGAGAATACCTAGTGGGGCAAAATTATCTACAACCAGACAACATCCACTTCTGGTTTAAAATTAGTTGTAAACTGATTGTAATGACATTTAAATTGGCCACTTTGTGTGTGTGAGACTGGTGAGGTAGATACTTTCACAGTGCTGGATGAGCTGAACGTCATCGACTGTGACTATAGCTATATCCATGGAGACTATAGCTACATCCATGGAGACGTTATTTTCTTAGCTGTGTTAGGTGATGGGAAATGACAACCATTGACCACCTGCGATATAGCGTGGCAACCTCATGGCAGCTTCATGTCGTTTTGATTTAATCCATTCTTTAGTTAACCATACCAAACTGGCTGTGTATACGATATATGGTATCTACAGGAAAAAAAATATAGAGCATTTGCTAAATTATTAAGGGTGGAGCTAATAATATATATATTTAATTACAATTGTTTATTTACATAGAAACAGATATAAAAACATTGTATCCATGGGAGCTATTTTTCAAAATATATTGTTAATATTTACCAGAATGCTCTGTCCTCGCCCCAACCTACCCCACCAATATCAGCGTTGCACAAATATTAACCGATGTTGCTAGCACTCCCTCATTAACTACATTTCAGTGTGTAGACTTTGTCCCTCTGTCCCGATAATGGTTCCCAGGGTCTGAGTTAATCTCCCCTAATTACCTGCCAGCAAGTGGCAAGGTGGGAAAAGTCATTATTTCTCCTCATATTATGATTATCTTATGATCGGCAGCGCCAGGTTGTACCTGTTCGTAGATGGCAACGGCAATGGCCTTCGTTCCCTTTCCCCCGATGAGCGACAGCCAGCGTTCCATTATGAGCCTCTCTTCCTTTAATCATAACTGCGCATTTTGCAGTGCTAGCTGGCTGGGATTAGAAAATGATTTATGGGAGTTGGGCAGAGAAAGGTTAGAAACTAGACAACCAAAGTTACTCCTGACCTGCGCTAATCAAGGAAGCTAGTGCTTATATACTGATTTCAAGTGGTTTAATAAAGCCTGGTCTAGGGGGAAAGAGGTCTGTAGGTATGCAACACCCAACAATAATCATCAGCTCTGACACAAACTGTAGCTACTGTAGAACACAGAGGACAGAGGACTTTTTTGATTTAGTTTGATTTCAGGTCAATTGTGTTTGTACTTCGTCTCAACGAACAAACAACTATTGTATGAGCATTTAATGTTCAACAAGGGAGAGAGTGACAAAGACAACTTTGCCGTCAGTGATCTCCGCAACATGTGCGTAATACATGAATGGTATACTGTATATGTTTTCATCTTTTTTAATTGGGGAAGAGGGTGAAAGAAACACCTGTGCGGTGATCTCAGTTGTATGTGTGAAATGCAGGCATAATTAGAACAGGAACAGCAAGTGGAGATGACGTGCAACACTTCTCAGCTTAGCAACCATATGCCCATGTCAATGCAATGCCCCCTCTCACAAACACACACATACACACACACACAAGACAGGCCCCCCCAACTGAGTCACGGCCATAAGATTGACCAAATTTCTCCAGCCATTGTGGCTGTCTGTCGCCCAGCACTGCACTCCATTGCAACACCAAAGCTCTGTGGTTTGAGGAGAGGAGAGGAGAAAAAGACTGGCAGTGACTGGAAGCATGCAGAGCCCCTGATTATTGCAAGATTTAATTATGAATTTTAATGCGTTTAGAGCGTCTAATAAACTCACACTGTATTTTATTAATCCCTTCGGAGATGCCTATAGCACCAAGCCTAGATATAATGATGAAGTCTGTTAACCCTTTGGCGACTGTGACTAGGCTGGACACCATTCCCTTTGTAGGCAAGAGATTTGAAACGGATCCCTGGAGGACCTCATTCAGGGCCGGATTAATGCAGGGGCTTACCGGGGCTGAAGTCCCTGGGCCCAGGCCTGTGGGGGGGGCCAAATGTTTGAAAAATAAATAAATAATAATAATTTGTCTCTTTATAAGGAAATATATACAGTATATATTTTTTTTTTTACTGCAACTGCCAACCACAGGAGGATTACGGGGCCTGCTCACAATGAGTGTAGACAGTCTGCTGCTGCTCTGCTAATCATAAGATGAGGAAAGTAGGTACAGGGCCCAAGTGGTTAACTGGAGGGACCTGTCTTGATTGGGTAACTGATTAATAAATAACATGAAAATAAACAGCTAATTAAATAAATGTGGGGCCCAAGAGGCAAAATAAATCAATCAATAAAATGACGTTTTTTTTGGTTTTTTTATCCAACCACAAGAGCCCACTCTCAATGTGCAAAATATACCAGAGAGCATAATTTAGCTATAGAGGATCAATAGTTTCAAAAAAATAACTGTGGATTATATTTTATCACAAGCACATACAGGTAACAGGTACAGTGGGGAGGACAAGTATTTGATAACCTGCAAAATCGGCAATGTTTCCTACTTACAAAGCATGTAGAGGTCTGTAATTTTTATCATAGGTACACATAAACTGTGAGAGACGGAATCCAGAAAATCACATTGTATGATTTTTAAGTAATTAATTTGCATTTTATTGCATGACATACAGTAAGTATTTGATACATCAGAAAAGCAGAACTTTACATTCGGTACAGAAAGCTTTGTTTGCAATCAGAGATCATACGTTTCCTGTAGTTCTTGACCAGGTTTGCACACACTGCAGCAGGGATTTTGGCCACTCCTCCATACAGACCTCCAGATCCTTCAGGTTTCGGGGCTATCGCTGGGCAATACGGACTTTCAGCTCCCTCCAAAGATTTTCGACTGGGTTCAGGTCTGGAGACTGGCTAGGCCACTCCAGGACCTTGAGATGCTTCTTACGGAGCCATTCCTTAGTTGCCCTGGCTGTGTGTTTCAGGTCGTTGTCATGCTGGAAGACCCAGCCATGACCCATCTTCAATGCTCTTACTGAGGGAAGGAGTTTGTTGGCCAAGATCTCATGATACATGGCCCCATCCATCCTCTCCTCAATACGGTGCAGTCGTCCTGTCCCCTTTGCAGAAAAGCATCCCCAAAGAATGATGTTTCCACCTCCATGCTTCACGGTTGGGATGGTGTTCTTGAGGTTGTACTCATCCTTCTTCTTCCTCCAAACACGGTGAGTGGAGTTTAGACCAAAAAGCTCTATTTTTTGTCTCATCAGACCACATGACCTTCTCCCATTCCTCCTCTGGATCATCCAGGGGGTCATTGGCAAACTTCAGACGGGCCTGGACATGCTCTGGCTTGAGCAAGGGGACCTTGGGTGCGCTGCAGGATTTTAATCCATGATGGCGTAGTGTGTTACTAATGGTTTTCTTTGAGACTGTGGTCCCAGCTCTCTTCAGGTCATTGACCAGGTCCTGTTGTGTAGTTCTGGGCTGATCCCTCACCTTCCTCATGATCATTGATGCACCACGAGGTGAGATCTTGCATGGAGCCCCAGACCGAGGGTGATTGACCGTCATCTTGAACTTTTTCCATTTTCTAATAATTGCGCCAACAGTTGTTGCCTTCTCACCAAGCTGCTTGCCTATTGTCCTGTAGCCCATCCCAGCCTTGTGCAGGACTACAATTTTATCCCTGATGTCCTTACACAGCTCTCTGGTCTTGGCCATTGTGGAGAGGTTGGAGTCTGTTTGATTGAGTGTGTGGACAGGTGTCTTTTATACAGGTAACGGGTTCAAACAGGTGCAGTTAATACAGGTAATGAGTGGAGAACAGGAGGGATTCTTAAAGAAAAACTAACAGGTCTGTGAGAGACGGAATTGTTACTGGTTGGTAGGTGATCAAATACTTATGTCATGCAATAAAATGCTAATAAATTACTTAAAAATCATACAATGTGATTTTCTGGATTTTTGTTTTAGATTCGGTCTCTCACAGTTGAAGTGTACCTATGATAAAAATTACAGACCTCTACATGCTTTAAGCAGGAAAACCTGCAGTGTATCAAATACTTGTTCTCCCCACTGTATGTTTGAGGAATTTTAATTAAGAGATTTCTGTTGTTTAAATTTGGCGCTCTGCACTTTCACTGGCTGTTGTCATATCAATCCCGTTAACAGGATTGCAGCCCTAAGAAGTTTTAATGTCCCGTTTATAGAATAGTCTCGAATGGAGCTCATCCATTTTTCTCCAGTGAATTTGCACGTTTTCCAGTAGAACGGAGGGTAAAGGAGGATTCTCCAATCTAGAATCATGGCTGGATGAGGTGGTTAAGGTACATTTACGGTTTATATTATGTATCAGTTGATTAACAGAAATATTCCTTGTAGCATTGATGCTACGATGTACAACAGGTGTGAATTGGAAACATCTTTTATTTAGGGCATCTGATCAATTGGAGAAACCCTAAGTAACAATCTTAATTTCACTACAACCATTAAAATGCACGCACTGGTGTGTTTCCTAACTCTCCTCAAGTGGCTCCCAGTGGTGTCAAAATTCTTGAAAGTACTCTTAAGGTGTTTTTTGGGGGTATCTGTACTTTGTTTTATATTTATAATTTTAACAACATTTACTTTTACTTCACTACATTCCTAAAGAAAGTAATGTACTTTTTACTTCATAGATTTTCCCTGACGCCCAAAAGTACACATTACATTATGAATGGTTATGGACAGGAAAATTGCCAAATTCTCTCACTTATCATATGAACATCTCAGGTCATCCTTACTGCTTCTGATCTGGCGGATACATTAAACACGCTTTTTTTTATAAATTATGTCTGAGTATTGGAGTGTGTCCCTGGATATCTGTAAAATTAAAAACATACAAATAAAATGGTGCTGTCTGGTTTTCTTAGTTGGGATAGGGGGCAGCATTTTCACTTTTGGATGAATAGTGTGCCCAGAGTGAACTGCCTCCTACTCAGTCCCAGATGCTAATATATGCATATTATTATTAGTATTTGTTAGAAAACACTCTGAAGTTTCTAAAACTATTTGAATGATGTCTGTGAGTATAACATAACTCATATGGCCGGCAGAAATCAGAGAAAAAATCCAAACAGGAAGTGGGAAATCTGAGGTTTGTAGTTTTTGAAGTCACCCCTATCGAATACACAGTGGGATATGGGTTATGTTGCACTTCCTGGGGCTTCCACTAGATGTCAACCGTATTTAGAACGTTGTTTCAGGCTTCTTGTGTGAACGGGGGCCAGATGGGAGCTGTTTGACTAAGGGGTCTGCCTGCAGCCTTGTTCTCTGTCACACGCTTTCACATGAGAGCGACCTGCGTTCCGTGGCTTTTCTACAGACAATGGAATTCTCCGGTTGGAACATTATTGAACTTTTATGATAAAAACATCCTAAAGATTGATTCCATACTTAGTTTGACAAGTTTCTTCGACCTGCAATATAACTTTTTGAACGTTTCGTCCGAATGGACCAGATCGCGCTTTTAGGTTTTGTTTACCAAACGCCCTAACAAAAGAAGATATTGGACATAAATGGACATAAATAATGGACATTATCGAACAAAACAAACATTTATTGTGGAACTGCGATTCCTGGGAGTGCATTCTGATGAAGATCAAAGGTAAGTGAATATTTAAATTGCTATTTATGAATAACGTTGACTACCCAACATTGGGCTCTGAGCGCCGTTCTCAGATTATGCTTTTTCCGTAAAGTTTAAAAAAAATATGACACAGCGGTTGCATTAAGGAGAAGTGTATCTAAAGTTCCATGTATAGTGTAATAGTTGTATTTTCATCAATGTTTATTATGAGTATTTCTGTGAATTCATGTGGCTCTCTGCAATATCACTGCATGTTTTGGAACTACTGAACGTATCACGCCAATGTAAAATAAGATTTTTGGATATAAATATTAACTTTACTGAACAAAATATACATGTATTGTGTAACATGAAGTCCTATGAGTGTCATCTGATGAAGATCATCAAAGGTTAATGATTAATTTTATCTCTATTTGTGCTTTTTGTGACTCCTCACTTTGGCTGGACAAATGGCTGGGTTTTTCTGTGAGTTGGTGGTGACCTAACATAATCATTTGTGGAGCTTTCGCTGTACAGCATTTTATCTTTAAAATGCTGCCTAATACGTGTATGTTTGAGAAATATAATTTATGAGATTTCTGTTGATTTGTTTTTGGCGCCCTTCAATTTCATTGGCTGTTGGTGAGGAGTTCATGCTTGTATATTTAAAACTAAATATTTTTAGACCATCACTCTAAGTGTTTTACTGGGTGAATTTCACTTTTACTTGAGTCATTTTCTTTGAAGTTATCTTTACTTTTACTCAAGTGTGACAATTGGGTACTTTTTCCACCACTGGTGACTCCATAGCATAAGTTATGACTGCATAGTAAACTTAATATCTTTTGCTTCCCAGCAATGCAAGCATTTCAAGAAATAACGTATTCTATTAGCCTTGTTTTTAGATTGGAAAACTAAAAATGTCCTCTTGTGTATTGTGATGAATACAATAGTCTGAACTAATTTACAATGCCTTGCAGCAAACAGAACACTTCAACATATTTTAAGTTGAAATGGATTGACTGGAGTTTCTCCCAACAGTATATTCGCTGGTCCGATCACTTTTCTCAGAAAATCATAACCTCTCCTATAAAAGCAAAACAATAAGGCATTTCAGTTTCACGTAACAGCATGAAAAGTCTGTTTGACTGCATAATAGTTTTGTCTATCAATAAATCAAGGGCAATCTTTAAGTTTACATCTTTGTGTGTTTTTACATTTGGGTCTACATTACAAATTACTTTATTGTGGACCCAAGTAAACAAGCCTGATAAAGCACTGAAACATGTTTTTTTCTTTCAGGGTAAGATGGTGAAGGCTCATGGATCTGGTGACCAGCGCTGGATCAAAGGTGGTCTTCACCATGGAGCACTCAGCTATGGTAAGAATGATGACTTAATAGGTTGTGTTTGTGTGTGCTAGAAAGCAATTTGTGTTTTTGGCAGAGAAAGAGTCAAATTCATTAATGTCAATATGAATTAAAACCTTTTTGCCCACTGCCATCCGGGCCTTCAACAAGACCAGGTCGCAGTCAACACACGACACTACCCAGTCACTTTATATTGTGAGTATTTGTATTTTTTATATATTGCCTGTATGATGAAGTCATTGAATCTCATCTCTCGGCAGCTGAGATTGTTCCTCCTGGTCATGGAGATGTCGGCAACTCGTTCCAGTATCTCAATTATTATCATTATTTTTGCCATTTTTCATGCCATCCACTGTTTTTATTTTTAAGGATCTGATGTTGACGGTTCACTCCAGTGTCTGTAGCACTCCAGGGTAATGTGATGGGCTGTCACTGTTAAGTAAGCACAACACAGGGATGCTTGGGCTAATTCACTGAATTAGCCTAGTGGTTAGAGCGTTGGACTAGTAACCGGAAGGTTGCAAGTTCAAATCCCTGAGCTGACAAGGTACACATATGTCGTTCTGACCCTGAACAGGCAATTCCTAGGCTGTCATTGAAAATAAGAATTTGTTCTTAACTAGCCTAGTTCAATGAAGGTAAAATAAATATAGAGCGGGTGATGGCTACCTTTTTGCTGAAATGGGTGCAAGAGTGAAGTTTGTATGTAACACTTCTTCAATTTAGGAAAGGCTCTTGGGGACCTTCAATGCTGCATAAATGTTTTATTACCCTTCCCCAGATCTGTGCCTAAATGCAATCCTGTCTCGGAGCGCAATAGACATGTCCTGGTTTCTGCTCTGACATGCACTGTCAACTGTGGGACAGGTGTGTTCCTTTCCAAATCATGTCCAATCAATACAGGTTACCACAGGTGGACTCCAATCAAGTTGAAGAAACATCTCAAGGATGAACAATGGAAACAGCATGCACCAGAGCTTAATTTAGAGTCTCATAGCAAAGGGTCTGAATATTTATGTAAATAAGGGATTTCTGTATTTTATTTGTAATACATTTGCAAAATGTCCAAACCCGTTTTCGCTTTGTCATTCTGGGGTATTATGTAGATTGATAAACAAATCCAAATATATTTTATATTTAAGATTCTTCGAAGTAGCCACCCCGTTGCCTTAATGACAGCTTTTTAGACTCTTGGCATTCTCTCAACCAGCTTCATGAGGTAGTCACCTGGAATGCATTTCAATCAACAGGTGTGCCTTGTTAAAAGTTACATTTAGGAATTTATTTCCTTCTTTGTGTTTGAGCCAGTCAGACCAAGTCCATATTATGGCAAGAATAGCTCAAATAAGCAACGAGAAAGAACTCATTACCTTGAGACATGAAGGTCACTCAATCCAGAAGATTTCAGGAACTTTAAACGTTTCTTCAATTGCAGTCTTAAAAATCCTCAAAAGCTATGATGAAACTGGCTCTCATGAGGACCACCACGGGAAAGGAAGACCCAGAGTTACCTCTGCTGCAGAGGATACATTCCGTAGAGTTACCAAGTAACAGACACATCTCAACATCAACTGTTAAGAGGAAACTCAGTGAATGAGGCCTCTATCATCAAATTGCTGAAAAGAAACCACTACTTAAGGACACCAACAAGGAAAAAGAGACTTGCTTGGGCCAAGAAAACAAGAGCAATGAACATTAGACCGGTGGAAATCTATCCTTTGGTCTGATGAGTACAAATGAAATGTTTGGTTCCAACCTCCATGTCTTTGTGAAACACATTGTAGGTGAACAGATGATCTCCGCATGTGTGGTTCCCACTGTGAAGCACAGAGGAGAAGGTGTGATGGTGTGGGGGTGCTTTGCTGGTGACACTGTCTGTGATTTGTTTAGAATTCAAGGCACACTTAACCAGCATGGCTACCACAGCATTCTGCAGCGAAACGCCATCCCATCTGGTTTATGCTTAGTGGGACTATCATTTGTTTTTCAACAGGACAATAACCCAAAGCACCCCTCCAGGCTGTGTAAGAGCTATTTGACGAAGAATGAGATTAATGGAGTGCTGCACCAGATGATCTGGCCTCCAAAAAAACATAATATATCCATTGAAAGAGATGAGTTGTGAGTTTTCAAAGTCTTTACAAGTCTCTGCCAAAGATGTCTGTCAAGCAGAAATGTGCTCAGAAGACGACTTCCTGTAATGATGTAATGACAAGTTTGATGGGTGCTTCCCTGAGAGAGGGTACAATTTACAACACTGCTAGTTGACTAAGAGAACAAGGAGAGGGGTGCTCTGCACAGTGCAGTGGACCACCTTCACTAAAGCAGTTCAATAACGAGTCAAATCTTTCCCTTAATGCTCTTCTTCCCATCCTGTCTAGTCCCATGTTAAATCCACAATTGAGATGGTTTGGGATGAGTTGGACCACCGAGTGAAGCAAAAGCAACCAACAAGTGCTCAGCATATGTGGGAATTCCATCAAGACTATTGGAAAAACATTCCAGGTGAAGCTGGTTGAGAGAATGCCAAGAGTGTGCACAACTGTGTATCAAGGCAAAGGGTGGCTACTTTGAAGACTATAAAATAGATTTATTTGTTTAAAACTTTTTTGGTGACTACATGATTCCATACATGTTATTTCATAGTTGAAGTCTTCACTATTATTTTACAATGTTGAAAATAGTTCAAATAAAGAAAAACCCTTGAATGAGTAGGTGTGTGTACAAACTTGACTGATACTATATATGTATCTTGTTTGTTTTTTAAACTTTTGGGTTCCATGTAAATTCAGCAAAAAGAGAAATGTCCTCACTGTCAACTGAGTTTATTTTCAGCAAACTTAACATGTATAAATGTTTGTATGAACTGAACAGGTTCCACAGACATGTGACTAACAAAAATGGAATAATGTGTCCCTGAACAAAGGGGGGGGGGGGGGGACACAATCAAAAGTAACAGTCAGTATCTGGTGTGGCCACCAGCTGCATTAAGTACTGCAATGCATCTCCTCCTCATGGACTGCACCAGATTTTCCAGTTATTGCTGTGAGATGTTACCCCACTCTTCCACCCTGCAAGTTCCCGGACATTTCTGGGGGGAATGGCCCTAGCCCTCACCCTCCAATCCAACAGGTCCCAGACGTGCTAAGATCCGGGCTCTTCGCTGGCCATGGCATAACACTGACATTCCTGTCTTGTAGGAAATCACGCACAGAATGAGCAGTATGGCTGGTGGCATTGTCATGCTGGAGGGTCATGTCAGGATGAGCCTGCAGGAAGGGTACCACATTTAGGGAGGAGGATGTCTTCCCTGTAACGCACAGTGTTGAGATTGCCTGCAATGACAACAAGCTCAGTTCGATGATGCTGTGACACACCGACCCAGACCATGAAGGACCCTCCACCTCGACCCCACTCCAGAGTATAGGCCTCAGTGTAACGCTCATTCCTTCTACGAAAAACTCGAATCCGACCATCACCCCTGGGGAGACAAAACCGTGACTCGTCAGTGAAGAGCACTTTTTGCCAGTCCTGTCTGGTCCAGCGATGGTGGGTTTGTGCCCATAGGTGACGTTGTTGCCGGTGATGTCTGGTGAGGACCTGCCTTACAACAGGCCTACAAGCCCTCAGTCCAGCCTCTCTCAGTCTATTCCTGACAAAGGGATTGTGGGTTCCTGGTGTAACTCGGGCAGTTGTTGTTGCCATCCTGTACCTGTCCCGCAGGTGTGATGTCCAGATGTACCGATCCTGTGCAGGTGTTGTTACACGTGGTGTGCCACTGCGAGGAGGATCAGCTGTCTGTCCTGTCTCCCCGTAGCGCTATCTTAGGCGTCTCACAGTACGGACATTGCAATTTATTGCCCTGGCCACATCTGCAGACCTCATGCCTCCTTGCAGCATGCCTAAGGCATCTTCACACAGATGAGCAGGGACCCTGGGCATCTTTCTTTTGTTGTTTTTCAGAGTCTGTAGAATGGCCTCTTTAGTGTCCTAAGTTTTCATAACTGTGAACTTAATTGCCTACTATCTGTAAGCTGTTAGTGTCTTAACGACGGTTCCACGGGTGCATGTTCATTAATTGTTTGTTTCATTGAACAAGCATGGGAAACAGTGTTTGAGCTGTGAAGTTATTTGGGTTTTTATGTATTATCTTTGAAAGACAGGGTCCTGAAAAGGGACGTTCCTTTTTTTGCTGAGTTTAGAACCCTCTGTGGAAAAGGTTCAAGATGGAACCCAAAAGCGTTTTTTCGAAGTGTTTCCCTATGGGAACAGCCGACAAACCCTTTTAGGTTCTAGATGGTACCTTTTTGTCTAAGAGTGTGCCCATCATTTTTTGGAAATGCATATATTTGCCTCGACCATATAGCTCTCTATATACCAGCTATCATATTGAACACCTTGACAGGTACTACTGATTAATATGTCATGTTTTTCCAATATTGAAGGCCAGAAACTTCAGCCTAGTACAAAGAATGTCTCTCATACAACAGTCTCAATGTTCTGTGTTCTAATGTCTCATTGATCTCAGTCTTTATTCTAAGGAAAGTACAAAAATAATGAGAATGAATGTTTTACCACAGACAGCAGTCAGAAATATTGTGGGTGTCTCCCTGTAGACATCATTATCCTCTGTTCTTGGGGATGTGAAAGGGTCTGCATTTCAAAACCTTCCACAACTGGCTGCTCCTTACAACTCACTAATATTGCAAGAAGAAGAAGACAAATGGGAAAAAGTGGAACATATATAACACGGACTACACCCCAATTATCTCTCCTTCCTCCCAAAGTGTGCACTTGTTCACTTCCCTTCACTGATTTGAATGGAAATATGGTGTAAACTCCCTTTATCCCATGCCTCCAACAATCCAAATGTTTTTTGTTGTTGTGAACAATCGTATACTTCAGGAGAAAGGAGATATTATTGGAACACACCCAGAGTAACTTAGTTGTATTGAAGAATTTACATCTACACTTGTCTCCTGAGAAGAAAGGAAAACAATCGGAGAGTAGATGGAGAGGATGTTTTGGAGGAAAAATTATAACATTGATTAAATTGATCCCAACGAGCTCATGACAGCCTGTTTCACAAAACCGAAGGGACCTGTCAAGGGAAAGACTTATCTCTTGTCGATAATGTCACTGGTCGTACTATCATTTCTCCATTGAAAGAGATGAGTTGCAAGTTTTCAAAGTCCTTTACAAGTCTCTGCCAAAGATCTCTGTCAAGCAGAAAGCAGCTCAGAAGACGATTTCCTGTAATGATTGAATGACAAGTTGGATGGGAGTTTCCCTGAGAGAGGGTAAAATGTACAACACTGCTAGTTGACTAAAATAACAAGGAGAGGGGCGGAGAGGGGTGGTCTGCACAGTGCAGTGGATCACCTTCACAAAAGCAGTTCAATAACGAGTCAAATCTTTCCCTAATCCTCTTCTTCCCATCCTGTCTAGTCCCATGTTAAATCCACACCTGCCTGGTCTCATACATTAGAGCTGCAACCTCCACAGAGACTGTTACCTTAAATCAGTGGTTCCCAACAGAATTTTGCTCTGCCTGGAGTACCACTGAAGTAGCCCCTCATCTGCATTTCACCAGTAGGCCTATGGTCTCATCAGTCTTCTATCCATAGTGGGTACTTGAGGCCATGTACCCCCAGGGGTCCTGTACCCCTGGTTGGGAACCACTGCTTTAAGTGACTAGTGAAAGATCAGGACCCAGGCAGGAAGCAACCCAGTCTAAGGAAGGTTGCCACCCCTCCCTTGCTCCACCTCAGGGCAGCAGCGTTAGGTCAGCAATACTCACAACATAGCGTATTTCCCTAAACAAGGTTCTCATTCTTGCTAAAAGTTTGAGAAATGTTATTATTAAACTTTTTGTCCTGAAGATTTTCATTTTGCAATAAGAGTTTAAAGAGCAAGTGTTCCTCAGGCATTTCAGGACAAGGGCCCTTCTCTAGTGTATGTACTCTATTTAATTTTTGCAGTACTTTTTGGCAAGATCCCCAAAAGTCTTTTGCCAGATATTTGTTGCACAGTTTTTGGGAAGTCACAGAGGAGAAGTTCCAGCTGATGCTTTGGTAGCCTCTCTAAACCCACAGAACATGTAATATTCTCTGTTGATTAAAGGAAAACTTGCAATAAAGATTGCTGCGGATAATCGAAACATGTCCACAGCAATTACTCTGGTCCTTCTATCACTTGCCAAGAAACCTTGACCTAAATCCCAACACTGATGAGAGCTGATGCACCATAAAGGAGAGAGACAGACCGTATCTAATTCTCTTAAGGAAAATGTAATATGGGTTTACTGCCATGAAAGGTTATGAACATTTATGGAAATGGAATTCACCTTACTGCAGAAGAACCCCTCTCCGGTCACATAAGTTGAATGTAAATCCATTGGCTTGAAAAAAAATGTGACAACAATCAGAACACTTCTCTGTGACAGGTGTAGAGTTTCTTTGAAATATTGCAAATGTTAATTTATGCACACCGATATAAAAACAATGGAGAGGTATTGCGTTGGTGATTTGAGGTTAAATAACATACGTACAAGGTTAAAAGTAACTCACCTTAGGCCTCTTCACAACATTTCTTCATTGGGGTAATACAAATCTGACTATACACTCTCAAAGCCATTATGTCATACTTCTCAATAATAATAGCTGTACCTGCCATTATGTAATATAGCCAAAATAGACAAAGAAAAACAACCCACAGCTGTGCTGTGCATGTGAGTCAGTGTCACTATGATAAGTCATTCCACTGTAATGCCGCATCCATTCACTAATGGAAACACAACGACGAGGGTGTGATTCTGACAATGACCACCTGCTGCTCATTATTAAAAGTGCTTATCAGCGAGGACATAGTGGTTATTGTTCCCACATCGGGAGCAGATTATGTTCCTATGGGACTTGCCCGTACATGGTCATGGGTGTATAAGGGAGGACACATTGTTGAAGTCAGTTGGATGCTCTCTGTCTGCATAATCAATACAATCAGGGTTGTAATAGCTGTCAAGCCTCTCAAGGACGTGATCATTTTTTAATGACCCCGCCAGTTAACTAGAGTTCCATTCAGTTGAATAAAGTACTTCCATTTAATAAATGAGGAAGCTCTTCGACATAGACTGCCATTTTATGTTTACTACGCTTTCATTTGCTTGTTTCATTGATGACAAAAGAGATGGATTGACACACAGTTGAACTCCTCAGGAGATTGACCCATGTTGACGAATGTGCCTTACATACACATTGGACACCTGAAGTTTAGAGTTACTACAAAGACCTAAATTGAATAAAAATAACCTTGTTAAAGTTATTTTGAGATATCACTTGATATTGTGGGAATTACCAGTACCTTGAGAATTTTCCAGTACCTATACTGTTTTCTTAGAAGTAGTAAGCAGAATCAATATAGGGTTAATCATTATACATGTGTAAACAGAATTTAAGCAGAATCCATGTGATTGTGCAAAACTGGACCAACACAGGCCTAGTCATTTTGGGTCAGGCTTGGTCTTAAGAAGGCCTTTGGACGGGAGCATTAGTTAATCAGTTGTAGGCCCTATTAGACATACACCTGCAGTAGGAGTGTGCATGTTTGTTTATTTTTGTGTCATTGCTATGGTCACACCACAAATAGAATCTATGCCCTAATGTCTGAGCCAATAGGAGAATGGAAACTAAGCAAGGCAAAAAGATAAGGGTGGCCAAGGCTAAAGGGTATTAATCATTTACATAAAGTGGAGTGACTATGTTATGTATGGGTAAAACTGTATAATAGGAGAGTTCTGAGACTGGAAAGATGAGTTGCTTCATGAACCAGCTCGGCTTTTGTTACTTTGTGATGAAGTCTATTTGATCTCACAAGCTCCGGTATTTGAGAAATATTATTGAATTAATATTTCCACAACAATATACAGTGCCTTAAGGAAAGCATTCAGACTCCTTGACCTTTTCCACATTTTGTTACCTTACAGCCTCATTCTAAATGTGATTAAGATTTTTTTTTAAATAATTTCTGCTAATTTAAAAAAAAATAAAAACAGAAATATCAAATTTCAAAAAGTATTCAGACCCTTTACTCGGTACATTGTTGAAGCACCTATGGCTTGGTTTTTTGCTCTGACATGCACTGTCAACAGTGGGACCTTATATAGACAGGTGTGTGCCTTTACAAATCATGTCCAATCAACTGAATTTACCACAGGTGGAATCCAATCAAGTTGTAGAAACATCTCAAGGATGATCAATGAAAATAGGATGTGCATCAATTTCGAGCTCAATTTCGAGTCTCATAGGAAAGGTCTGAATTCTTATAAATGTAAAAAAAATAATAACTTTGTCATAGATGTGTGTAGATTGATGAGGAAATATTTTATTTAATTAATTTTAGAATTAAGGTTGCAAAGTAACAAAATGTGGAAAATGTCAAAGGGTCTGAATACTTTCCGAATGCGCTGTATAAAGAACACTTAGCTTACGTGATGGTGAATATGCAAGCAACCAATATTTTTCAGTTATGGGAATCATTTCGTATTAACCAGGGAAAGTGCAGAGTGCCAAATTCAAATAAATTACTATAAAAATCCAACTTTCATTAAATTACACATGCAAGATAGCAAATTAAAGCTACACTTGTTGTGAATCCAGCCAACATGTCAGATTTCAAAAAGGCTTTTCGGCGAAAGCAAACGATGCTATTATCTGAGGATAGCACCTCGGTAAACAAAGAGAGAAAGTATGTTTCAACCCTGCAGGCGCGACACAATACGCAGAAATAAAAATATATATTATGCCTTACATTTGACGAGCTTCTTTTGTTGGCACTCCAATATGTCCCATAAACATCACAAATGGTCCTTTTGTTTGATTAATTCCGTCAATATATATCCAAAATGTCCATTTATTTGGCGCATTTGATCCAGAAAAACACCGGTTCCAACTTGAGCAACGTGACTACAAAATATCTCAAAAGTTAGCTGTAAACTTTGCCAAAACATTTCAAACTACTTTTGTAATACAACTTTAAGTATTTTTTTACGTAAATAATTGATCAAATTGAAGACGGGATGATCTGTGTTCAATACAGAAGTAAAACAAACTGTAGCATGCTTTCTGGTCACGCGCCTCTAACTAACAGTATACTTCAAGTGACCCTCGTTCAAGATGGCCTTACTTCTTCATTACGCAAAGGAAAAACCTCAACCAATTTCTATAGACTGTTGATATCCAGTGGAAGCGATAGGAATTGGAAGAAGGTCCCTGGATTTCCAATGAAAACACATTGAAAAGAGAGGGTTTCGCCTGCTAAATAAGTTATGTTATATTCACAGACATGATTCAAGCGGTTTTAGAAACTTCAGAGTGTTTTCTATCCAAATATACTAATAATATGCATATCTTATCTTCTGCGGATGAGTAGCAGGCAGTTGAATTTGGGCATGCATTTCATCCGGAAGTGAAAATACTGCCCCCTGTAACCAAGAAGTTAATGAGCTCAAAGGCTGTTTTAAAGATGTAAGAGCGGTCTCACATTTGATTTGACTAACTATGAAATTCTTCCGTTCTGGCAATATATTGGCATGCATGAGAAAAAAATCTAAGAGGATGTTGATTCTAGAACTTGCTGTGTTTTTACGCAGCAAACTAGCGATGAACACACTTGAACACTTTTGCCCTCAGAAGAGCCTCAATGAATCGGGGGCTGGTGTCGACAGCATTCCACAGGGATGGTGGTCCATGTTGTCGAGTTGGCTGGATGTCCTTTGGCTGGTGGACCATTCTTGATGCACACGGGAAACTGTTGAGTGGCGTTGTAGTTCTTGTCACACTACTACCATATCCCATTCAAGCACTTTTTAATTTGTTATCTTTATTTAACTCGGCAAGTCAGTTAAGAACAAATTCTTATTTTTAATGATGATTTAGGAGCAGTGGGTTAACTGCCTTGTTCATGGGCAGAACAACAGATTTTTACCTTGTCAGCTCGGGGATTTGATCTTGCAACCTTTCGATTACAACGCTTTAACCACTAGGCTACCTGCCGCCCCAAAACAAACAAACCAAAAGCAGTCTTATTGTCACGATCGTCATATGGAGTAGACCAAATTCTTTATTAATGAAGAACACTTAAACAAAAACAACAAAACGAATAACACGACCGTGACCGCTATATAAACAATGTGCTAACGTATGACAATAACCCACGAAATACCCAAAGAAGATGGCTGCCTAAATATGGTTCCCAATCAGAGACAACGATAAACACCTGCCTCTAATTGAGAACCAATCTAGGCAACCATAGACTAACATAAACACCTAGATGAAAACAACCCCATAAATCTACAAACACCCAAGAATAAGACAAAAACACACATATCACCCATGTCACACCCTGACCTAACCAAAATAATAAAGAAAACAAAGAATACTAAGGTCAGGGCGTGACACTTATAATGCTTTGCTGATTTCAAAAAAGATTTTGACTCAATTTGGCATGAGTGTCTGCTATAGAAATTGGTATCAAATTAATGTACACAAAGAAAATGTGTGCGGTTAAAATTGTCCAAAAACACCCTATATCTTTTCAGAGAGCCATGGGTGAGACAGGGATGCAGCTTGAGCCCCACCCTCTTCGACATACACAGTAACTTTAGAAAGTATTCATAACCCTTGACTTTTTCCACACATTGTTGTGTTAAAGCCTGAATTTAAAATGGATTAAATTGAGTTGTGTCACTGGCCTACACACAATATCCCATAATGACCAAAGCAGAATCATGTTTTTAGAATTTTAGCAATTAATAAAAAATGAAAAGCTGAAATGTCTTGAGTCAATAAGTATTCAACCCCTTTGTTATGCCAAGCCTAATTAAGTAAAGATGTGCTTAACAAGCCACATACGTTGCATGGACTCACTGTGTGCATTAATAGTGTTGAACATGATTTGATGGGGTATTGTGTGTGGTAAAGTTATTCATTGCAATGTGGATGGTGTATCAATACACCCAGTCACTACAAAGCTACAGGCGTCCTTCCTAACTCAGTTTCCAGAGTGGAAGGTAACCACTCAGGGATTTTACCATGAGGCCAATGGTGACTTTATAACAGTGATCAGCTGTAATAGGAGACAGGAGGATGGATCAACAATATTGTAGTTATTCCACAATACTAACCTAAATGAGAGTGAAAAGAAGGAAGCCTTTACAGAATACAAATATTTCAAAATAAGCAATAAGGCACCAAATTAAAACTGCAAAAAATGTGACAAAGAAATTAACTTTATGTCCTGAATTCAAAGCGTTATTTTTGGGCAACTCCAGCTCATTACTCTTCATATTTTCAAGCATTGTGGTGGCTACATTGTGTTATGGATATGCTTGTCATTGGCAAGGACTGGGAGTTGTTTTAGGATAAAAATAAACGGAATAGAGCTAAGCCCAGGCAAACTCCTATAGAAAAACCTGGTTCAGTCTGCTTTCCAGACACTGGGAGAGAAATTCACCTTTCAGCACTACAATAACCTAAAACACAAGGCTAAATATACAGTTTTGAATATTCCTGAGTGGTCGAGTTTCGGTTTTGACTTAGATCAGCTTGAAAATCTATGGCAACAACCAACTTGACAGAGCTTGAATAATAAAACAAATTATTATGTGCAAATATTGTACAATTCAGGTGTCTTAGAGATTTACCCATAAAGACCCCACAGCTGTAATCGCTACCAACGGTGCTTCTGCAAAGTATTGCCTTAGGAGTATGAATACATCTGTAAATGAGATATTTAAATTTGAATAAATTAGCAAAAATTCATTAAAACGTGTTTTCACTTTGTCATTATGGGGTATTGTGCCTTGATGGGTGAGGAAAAATTTATATTTAATCCATTTTGAATTCAGGCTGTAACACAACAAAATGTGGATTAAGGGGTATGTATCAGGAATCAAGGTAAGACCCAGATGCAGACACGTCGATTTGACAATGGTTTAATATTCCAACGAGGCAGGCAATAGACAGGTCAAGGCAGGCGTCAGTAAACCAGAGGTTGAGCAAAGGTACAGGTCGGCAGGCAGGCTCAGTGTCAGGGGCAGGCAGAGTGGTCAGGCAGGCGGGCTCAGAGTCAGGACAGGCAAGGGTCAAAACCAGGAGGGCGAGAAAAAAAAGAGACTGGGAAAAGCAGGAGCTGATAACAAAAATGCTGGTTGACTTGACAAACAGGACAAACGGACAAACAGAGAACACAGGGGATAATGGGGAAGGTGGACAACACCTGTAGGGTGGTGGAGACAATCACAAGGACAGGTGAAACTGATCAAGGTGTGACGGGTATGAATACTTTCTGAAGGCACTGTCTAGTTTATCAACAAATTGGCAAGGGCCCTAGAATCGTCTGCAGCACCCGACCTCACCCTGCAAGAATCTGAAGTCAAATATGACCCATTTCAGCGTGTCGCACATCACTACTTCACTGGAGAGGCATTTGAAAGAAATGCCTTCGGGGATATGTGAATGTTAATGTGCCTTAAGTTAAAAACTTGCATGCCATCTGTAAGTATGAATAAAATTGTTAAATTACGAGCCTAGTTTGTTTAGCCACGGGAAAGACAGGAACCTTCCCGCTGGCCATGATTGTCTGAGATAATGGATGGGTTGGACATGCCGAGAGATGCGTTCGGATTGGTTTGCCATGTAGCATGCTTCTGTCTATAACATGAGCAGCTCTGTATGTGTAGATAATCCTTGCTACTGCGTCTTTTTTGAAAGATATAACGTTAGCCATGGGGAACTGCTAAAGTGTTGCTACTGCTCTCTACAACATTGCTGCGCTGATAGCAGGCGCTATCGACAAAGATCAGTGGGGAAAAGTTGTTATGGACTACTTTCTGCACATGGTCAGTGTGAACCTGAGTGACTTGACACGAGTCAAACAAGCTGTACAAACAAAATGGAAATGACACAGGACGTCACAGGATAGTTAAATGGGTTCCAGTCTTCTGTGAAGCGCTGATCCATGTATACGGGTAAGAGTTGAGCTATATTTTCAGATAATATAAATTTCTAATTTTGTCAGAAAATTGTTTTCATTGAAAGTTAAAGCCTACTGTTCACTAGCAAGATCTGTGTAGTAATATTACTAGTATTTCAGAAAATAATTTTCATTGCTAGTTATAGCCTAGCTAGCCAACATTGAACCTAATTGGTTAGCTTTAGCTACCTGCAGATTCATACATGGCGGCTAGCTATGACAATCTGTTTGTATTTCTAGTACTGTATGGGTTGGGATTATGGGTCATTGTTTAGCTAGCTAGCATGTGTACATGTCTAGACAATAGTGACCCATCCACTTGTCTAAATGATGGGTCATGTGAAAGAAATTCTATAACCACCCCAGCCACATCTAGCAAAGTGTGTCTGGGTAAGCATCATCTAATAATTGTTACATATTTATACAATATTTTTAACTGGGCACTTGTATATTGCTATTAAGCAAATATGCAAGTACCCACTTCACTGTAACCATTACACCTTCTGCATCTTGTGTATGTGTAACGTTCTGAGTGTGATGGGTGAGAAGTCAGGCGCAGGAAGCAGAGAGTTCAGGGGAGTGCTACTTTAATGCACAAAAAACGGCGAACACTAGCCAACCCCACGAAAACACAGGGCGTATAATACAACAAACGCCCCAAACAGGGGGACTTAAACTGTCCAGCAAAACCCACGAAATGGGAAAACACGTAACCCATAGACGTGCACACAAGTTTACACAAAACAGAAGGTCACAATAATTAATCCCGCACAAGGAACCAAGCGGGCCGGCTGACTAATAAAGCCTCACTAATTATACCCAACTCAAAACAGGTGCACTCAATAAACACATAAGGATGGGGAGGAAATAATCAGTGGCAGCTAGTAGGCCGGCGACGACGACCGCCGAGCGCCACCCGAACGGGAAGGGGAGCCACCGTCGGTCGGAGTCGTGACAGTATGTCACAAATACACTTTTTTTTTATTTGATATAGAGTGTGTTTAACAGAGACAGTAATGTGAAGAACAACATGACCTTCCCCAAAGTCAGATCAGGATATAGGCAAGGACTAGATAAGTGTATTTTTACCAGGAGTTTTTCCTTATTGTAGGCTGCTACTTTCACCACTTTTAGTCGTTTACTATAATACTCTGTTTAGCACATGGCATCACATGTGAATTCTTAAAGAGATGGGTGGGGCTAAATCTTAAGAGGGTGTGAACAATGATGAATAGTTGTAGACAAAGAGCAGCACTCCCGTAGGTGTACCAAAACATTCAAGGGCCATTTTCTCAAAAGTGTGGTTACAAGTTTATCAAATCTCAAAACAGAATTACTTTCCCATTGTTCCTCAATTGCAGTGTATATATATATATACAATATACAATTTTGTATACAATTTTATATACAATTTTGTAGCTCTGAGTCTTTTATTCAATGTAAAAAAAAAAAATAAAAAAAAAAATTGCAACACAAGACTGAATAGAGGTGGTCGGTCACAGACACAAAATCAGCCGTGGCTGAATCTAGTTGATGATCCCTGCTCTTGGGAAACGGTGTCTAAATGGAATTTGTATTTGTGCTCCTGGCAACTGGACCTTTTTTGGAACACCGTTATTTTTGTCTTACTGAGATTCACTGTCAGAGCCCAGGTCTGACCAAATCTCTGCTGATGATCTGGTGCTTCTGTCCCCAACCAAGGAGGGCCTACAGTAGCACCTAGATCTTCTGCAGAGATTTGGTCAGACCTGGGCTCTGACAGTGAATCTCAGTAAGACAAAAATAACGGTGTTCCAAAAAAGGTCCAGTTGCCAGGAGCACAAATACAAATTCCATTTAGACACCGTTTCCCAAGAGCAGGGATCATCAACTAGATTCAGCCACGACCGATTTTTTTCCTTGAGCAGTTGGTCGGGGGTCATAATTACAAATAATTTGTAGACCGCAAGAAGCCCAACAGATAAAATAATAATTTCAAATCTTGCTTACATTTGTTTACGATCACGCGTCTTTCTATTATGTGTGGGAATACTTGGAGCTGATATCCTGGTGTTTTTACAGTCTTTCTGTCCAAAATGTATATATTGGTTTTGGATGCTTTTGTTCAGGAAACTTGGGGGGGGGGAATAAAACCACCCACTGGCTGCCAGTTGGGGAACCCTGCCCTATACTTATCTCTGCTTAAACATCAGGGATAGGGGATACCTAGTCAGTTTCACAACTGAATGCATTCAACCAAAATGTGTCTTTCCACATTTAATTCAACCCCTCTGAATCAAAGAGGTGCGGGGGGGAAGCCTAATTCGATGTCATCAGTGCCAGGGTAGCAGTTGTTGGGGGTTAGCTGCATTGCTCAAGGGCAGAACGGCTAATATTTCCACCTTGCTGGCTCAGGGATTCAAAACGAGCAACCTTTCAGTTACTGGCCCAACGCTCTTAACTGCTAGGCGACCTACCGCCCAGGAACACAGGTAATTTCCACAAAGCTCTGAACGATCTGAGAGACAAAGCAAGAAGGGCCCTCTACGCCACCAAAAGGAACATAAAATTCGATATCTCAATTAGAATCTGGCCCAAAAAAATGGGACAAACACCAAATTGTGACTCCATGCAGAATTCTGCAAAAACATCCTCTTTGTTCAACATAAAACACCACATAATGCACTCAGAGCAGAATTAGGACGATATCCGCTAATAATCTAAATCCATAAAAGAGCCATTAAATTCTACAACCACCTTAAAGGAATCGATTTCCAAACCTTCCATAACAAAGCCATCACCTACAAAGAGATTAACCTAGATAAGAGTCCCCTTAGCAAGTTGGTCCTGGGGCTCTGTTCACAAACACAGGGTCCCAAGATAGCAACACAATTAGACCGAACAAATATGAGAAAACAAAAAGATAATTGCTTGACACATTGGAAAGAACTAACCAAAAACTGAAGTAAACTGGAATGCTATTTGTCCCTAAACAGAGAGTACACTGAGCCCTCCTTAGGCAGACCTGGCTCTCGACAGAAGACAGGCTATGTACCCATTGCAAATGAGGTGGAAACTGAGCTGCACTTTCAAAACTCCTGCCAAATATATGACCGTATTAGAGACAACTATTTTGGAGTTTGTCTATTTGTGTACAAATAACTATCTTTTTAGTTGATCCCATGTTTCATGTGCTGAAATAAAAGATCCCAGAAATGTTCCATACGCACAAAAAGCTTATTTCTCTAAAATGTTGTGCACAAATGTATTTACATCCCTATTAGTGAGTATTTCTCCTTTGCCAAGATAATCCCTCCACTTTATAGGTGTAGCGTATCAAGAAGCTGATTAACTTCTTACGGCTTAAATGACAACAGGCAGTGAAAGTGCAGGGCGCCAAATTCAAACAACAGAAATCTCATAATTAAAATTCCTCAAACATACAAGTATTTTACACCATTTTAAAGATAGACTTGTTGTTAATCCCACCACAGTGTCCGATTTCAAAAAGACTTTACAGCGAAAGCACACCAAACGATTATGTTAGGTCACCACCTAGTCACAGAACAACACAGCCATTTTTCCTGTCAAAGAGAGGAGTCACAAAAAGCAGAAATAGAGATAAAATGAATCACTAACCTTTGATGATCTTCATCAGATAACACTAATAGGACTTCATGTTACACAATACATGTATGCTTTGTTCGATAAAGTTCATATTTATATCCAAAAATCTCAAATTGCTGCGTTATGTTCAGTAATGTTTTGCTTCCAAAACATCCAGTGATTTTGCAGAGAGCCACATTAATTTACAGAAATACTCATAATAAACATCAATGAAAGATACAAGTGTTATGCGTGGAATTATAGACATACTTCTCCTTAATGCAACCGCTTTGTCAGATCTTTTTTTAAATCAAATCAAATCAAATTTATTTATATAGCCCTTCGTACATCAGCTGATATCTCAAAGTGCTGTACAGAAACCCAGCCTAAAACCCCAAACAGCAAGCAATGCAGGTGTAGAAGCACGGTGGCTAGGAAAAACTTCCTAGAAAGGCCAAAACCTAGGAAGAAACCTAGAGAGGAACCAGGCTATGTGGGGTGGCCAGTCCTCTTCTGGTTGTGCCGTGTGGAGATTATAACAGAACCTGGCCAAGATGTTCAAATGTTCATAAATGACCAGCATGGTCGAATAATAGTAAGGCAGAACAGTTGAAACTGGAGCAGCAGCACGGTCAGGTGGACTGGGGACAGCAAGGAGTTATCATGTCAGGTAGTCCTGGGGCATGGTCCTAGTGCTCAGGTACTCCGAGAGAGAGAAAGAAAGAGAGAAGGAGATAATTAGAGAACGCACACTTAGATTCACACAGGACACCGAATAGGACAGGAGAAGTACTCCAGATATAACAAACTGACCATAGCCCCCCCGACACATAAACTACTGCAGCATAAATACTGGAGGCTGAGACAGGAGGGGTCAGGAGACACTGTGGCCCCATCCGAGGACACCGCCGGACAGGGCCAAACAGGAAGGATATAAAGAAGAAGAAGAAAAAGCACACCATGCAATAATCTGAGTACAGCGCTCAGACACAACAAAAGTCAGAAATAGCATTTTAAATATTCACAATCCCAGTTCCACAATAAATGTTTGTTTTATTCGTTAAAGTCCATAATTTATTTCCAAATACCTCCTTTTTGTTTGCGCGTTTAGTTCACAAATCCAAATTCATGAGGAGCGAGCACTAGGTCCAGACGAAAAGTCAAAAAGTTCCGTTACAGTTCATAGAATCAATCTTTAGGATGCTTTTAACATAAATCTTCAATAATGTTCCTACCGGAGAAGTCCTTTGTCTTAAGAAATGCAATGGATCGCAGCTACCTCTCACGGGAGCGCGCGTGATCAGCTCATGGCCTTCAGTCATACCTCTGGTTGAAACAGCTCTCATTCTCTCCTCCTTCCCAGTAGAAGCCTCAAACAAGGTTCTAAAGACTGTTGACATCTAGTGGAAGCCTTGGGAATTGCAATCGGACCAAATTTACACTATCTTGGATAGGCAAAGAGTTGAAAAACTACAAACCTCAGATTTCCCACTTCCTGGTTGGATTTTTTCTCAGGTTTTTGCCTGCCATATGAGTTATGTTATACTCACAGACATCATTCAAACAGTTTTAGAAACTTGTGTTTTCTATCCAAATCTACTAATAATAAGCATATCTTAGCTTTTGGGCCTGAGTAGCAGGCAGATTAGTCTGAGCACCTTATTTTACCTTTATTTAACTAGGCAAGTCAGTTAAGAACAAATTCTTATTTTCAATGACGGCCTAGGAACAGTGGGTTAACTGGGTTACTAGTCCAACACTCTAACCACAATGCTGCCGTATTAGAGAATTTGGCAGTATGTCCAACCAGCCTCACAACCGCAGACCACGTGTATGGGGTTGTGTGTGCGAGCGGTTTTCTGATGTCAACCTTGTGAACAGAGTGCCCCATGGTGGCGGTGGGGCTATGGTATGGGCAGGCATAAGCTACAGACAATGAACACAATTGCATTTTATCGATGGATATTTGAATGCACAGAAATACCGTGATGAGATCTTGAGGCCCATTGAGAGGTTCATTTCTTTTAAGGTATCTGTGACCAACAGATGCACATCTGTATTCCCAGTCATGTGAAATCCATAGATTAAGGGCTAATGCATTTATTTCAAACGACTGGTTTCCTCAAACTGTATGAACTCTAACACAGTAACATCTTTGAAATTGTTGCATGTTGCGTTTATATTTTAGTTCAGTATACAGGATTTCTATCATCAGTTTATTGCCTCATTCAACACTCTCAAACCATCCCTTTGAATACCATAAGGGAATGACAGGCAGTGTTGTACAATTATTTTTAAAAGCGAGATATTGGTTGCAATCAAAATGGCTCCCTACAGTATTCCCTATGTAGTGCACAACTAATAAGGGTACCATTTCAGGCACAGCCAATTAGAAAGTAAATACAAAGTGGTAGCCCGGTCTCAGATAGAAGGTAACCACTGTGTGCATATTAAATAAGAAGCATATCTGGTGTCTTATGACTTACTGGCTCCATCAACTAATGTGTTGGTCTGGCTGTTATAGCTCAATAGGCTATATGAACTGGGAGAAGAGATATGCATTTATGGCAGGTAATGGTGTTAGTAATAAAATGCTATTTACTCTCCTCTTGCCCTCTGCTCCCTCCACGAGCCCAGGGAACTACCTGGAACCCACTTGTCTTCATCCTGAAAATTCACAGTGCAAAAGAAGGACGGCGTACAGTCAGCGGCTCCAGGTTCTGATTTAGAGAGATTAGATTCATGTATGAACTAAACTAGCCGTCGGTCAATTGCATGGTGCTGGCTGACCCCCTGTTATCTGGCTGCTTTAGAGGGTTTGAAGGGCAGTAATTGGACTTTGGTTGGAGGAGTGTGCTAGTCATATCTTCCTCAACATCTCAGACACAGGATCCCCGTGAGAGTTAGACGCATATCTCATTGGCATTGTTTCAGAGGAGGCTGGTGGTAGGAGCTATTGGAGGCGATCTGAGAGTCAAAGCAAGAAGGGCCTTCTACGCCATCAAAAAGATCATAACACTTGACAACCCAATTAGGGTCTGGCCAAATAACTTCAGTTATAGAATCAGTTATAGAACCCATTGCCCTCTACAGTTGTGAGGTCTGGGGTCCACTTACCAATCAATAATTCACAAAATGGGACTAACAGCAAATTGAGACTCTGCATTGTTACAATGCCAGTGATATAACATTTGAAAAATCTCTTATTTTTAAACTTTTGTATGTAATGTTTACTGGTGATTGCTTTTAAATTTTGTTTGTCTATTCCACTTGCTTTGGCAATGTAAATATATTTTTCCCATGCCAATAAAGCCCATTGAAATGAGAGAAAGAGCAAATGGCAGACAGAGACTAGCTCAGGAGCTCTGAAGTACTCCAGGAGTGTGCAGATAGACAATGGAAGCGATATTTACACGGTCCAGTTGAAGGTTCACAGGAGCAGTGGGATATCTGCTTGTGACTGTAATTTCATCTGATGATTCCAGACTAGACAGGACAAGCCCTGTTATGGTTCATGGCACGCTGTGTGAGGGGGATCGAATCTTCCCGTAGTGTTGTCTCTGAGAGCAGAAGGCAAAAGTCCGATCATGTGGGGGGCTTTGGGGAGAGTCGAGGAAAAATATTAAATATTTCCCTCAGGTCCACATGTCTCCAAGGGATGAAGCCTCTATAGCCATTGAAAGTACTAAAGGAATATTGTGGAGTTCATTCTTGTGTACAACACAAAGAGATGGCCTCAGAGAGAAGGTAACCACTGTGTGCATATTAAGAAGCATATTACTCAGTACTGGTAGGCTCCTTCACCTGATGTGTTGGTCTGGCTGTTATAGCTCAGTCTATATGAACTGAGAGAAGATATATGCATTTATAGTAGGTTGGGGTGTTAGTAATAGATTGCTCTTTACTCTCCTCTTGCCCTCTCCTCCCTCCACGAGCCCAGGGAACTTGTTGGAATTCACTTGTCTTCATCCTGAAATTTCACGGGGCAAAAATAGGAAGACGTTCGGTCAGGGGCTCCAGGTTCTGATTTAGAGAGATGAGTTTAGTGTATGGATTAAACTAGCCGTCAGTCAATTACATGATACTGTCTGCTGGCTGACCCCCTGTTACCCCCTGTTGGACCTTGTTTGGGGGAGTGTGCTAGTCATACCCTCCTCAACATCTCAGACAGAGGATCCCTCTTTAGCATTGTTCCAGAGGAAGCTGGTGGACAGAGCTATAGGAGGATGGACTCATTGTAATGGCTGGAATGGAACAAAATGGAACAGAGTCAAATGCAGTGGCGAACCGGGACTATTGGAACTAGGCCTTCAGTTGCGGAACAAGACGTCATACATATAGATTGAGAACTGAGATGCCTGTGTATACAGAGCATGACTTGAGACCTTTCTTTTGCATACCCATGTAGGATAATAAATTATTTGATGACAGAGTCAAACGGTCCTAAGCCACGTCTCGGATGTGGCTCACAGAAGTAGCACACGTACACAACGGTTGCAAATATCGATAGCAGGAACCATGTTAGAAGACAATACGGTTGCCAAAACAAACAGTCCCTCAAATAGAGGTGGAATAAATTCCACCACACAACCACTCACATTGTTTCAAGACCACGGCTGCTGTCAGAGAGAAAAAAAAGTTGGACTGTATTCGATGTTCTATCTCCAGCATGCAACAATAAAAAAAATGTAATGTACCCAGTACTTCCAATTGCAAAGTCATTACCTTTGCTTTTACCACACAACCAGTGATCTAAAGTTGAAGTATTATTTTACACATTATATTCAAAATGATATGAACGAGATAGCAACAAAAAGCAAGCTGTAGATAAAAACAAAAAGTCCCCTCACCATTATGATTATAATTTAAAAACAAAGTCCATTCTCCTGTCCTTCATTATGAAATGGGCAATGACAGGTTTATATAGCTTGTCTTTTGATTTTAAATCCGGAATAAGGTATTTTTTGAGTGAGATTAAAGGCAGGACTGACAAATCCAGTGGTGTTCCTGGAATATGTCTTGATCCTTTTTAGAGCAGAAAAAAAATATTTCTGATGCAGTGGACACTGGAATGGTCATAACTAGACAGGTAAGCAGATGCAATTGGTAAATACCATCAATTTGTCTCTTCTGCTGGAGAAAGTAGAGCAGATCAGCTGGGCTCTTACCATCGAAGTCAGACATTGAGTACATAATGGTGAGTTCTGTTTTAAAGCGTGGCAAATCAAAATTAGAGCCATAGCTTTCCTCGAGACTTGAGAACGCAGCATTTGGAAAGTTTGGCGTTTCCATATATACAGTGTGGAGAACAAGTATTTGATACACTGACAATTTTGCAGGTTTTCCTACTTACAAAGCATGTAGAGGTCTGAATTTTTATCATAGGTACACTTTAACTGTGAGAGAATCTAAAACAAAAATCCAGAAAATCACATTGTTTGATTTTTAAGTAATTAATTTGCATTTTATTGCATGACATAAGTATTTAATACATCAGAAAAGCAGAACTTAATATGTGGTACAGAAACCTTTGTTTGCAATTACAGAGATCATACGTTCTTGACCAGGTTTGCACACACTGCAGCAGTGATTTTGGCCCACTCCTCCATACAGACCTTCTCCAGATCCTTCAGGTTTCAGGGCTATCGCTGGGCAATACAGACTTTCAGCTCCCTCCAAATATTTTCTACTGGGTTTGGGTCTGGAGACTGGCTAGGCCACTCTAGGACCTTGAGATGCTTCTTACGGAGCCACTCCTTAGTTGCCCTGGCTGTGTGTTTCGGGTCGTTGTCATGCTGGAAGACCCAGCCACGACCTATCTTCAATGCTCTTACTGAGGGAAGGAGGTTATTGGCCAAGATCTCACGATACATGGCCCCATCCATCCTCCCCTCAATACGGTGCAGTCGGCCTGTCAACTTTGCAGAAAAGCATCCCCAAAGAATGATGTTTCCACCTCCATGCTTCACGGTTGGGATGGTGTTCTTGGGCTTGTACTCATCCTTATTTTTCCTCCAAACACAGCGAGTGGAGTTTAGACCAAAAAGCTATATTTTGGTCGCATCAGACCACATGACCTTCTCCCATTCCTCCTCTGGATTATCCAGATGGTCATTGGCAAACTTCAGACGGGCCTGGACATGCGCTGGCTTGAGCAGGGGGATCTTGCGGGCGCTGCAGGATTTTAATCCATGACGGCGTAGTGTGTTACTAATGGTTTTCTTTGAGACTGTGGTCCCAGCTCTCTTCAGGTCATTGACCAGGTCCTGCCGTGTAGTTCTGGGCTGATCCCTCACCTTCCTCATGATCATTGATGCCCCACGAGGTGAGATCTTGCATGGAGCCCCAGACCGACGGTGATTGACCGTCATCTTGAAATTCTTCCATTTTCTAATAATTGCGCCAACAGTTGTTGCCTTCTCACCAAGCTGCTTGCCTATTGTCCTGTAGCTCATCCCAGCCTTGTGCAGGTCTACAATTTTATCCCTAATGTCCTTACACAGCTCTCTGGTCTTGGCCATTGTGGAGAGGTTGGAGTCTGTTTTTGTTTGAGTGTGTGGGCAGGTGTCTTTTATACAGGTAACGAGTTCAAACAGGTGCAGTTAATACAGGTAATGAGTGGAGAACAGGGGGGTTTCTCACTAATTCTGTGAGAGACAGAATTGTTACTGGTTGGTAGGTGATCAAATACTTATGTCATGCAATAAAATGCAAATTAATTACTTAAAAATCATACAAAGTGATTTTCTGGATTTTTTTAGATTCCGTCTCTCACAGTTGAAGTGTACCTATGATAAAAATTACAGACCACTACATGCTTTGTAAGTAGGAAAACCTGCAAAATCGGCAGTGTATCAAATACTTGTACTTGTTAGGGAACACTAAAATAACACATCCTAGATCTGAATGACTGAAATGTTCTTATTAAATACCTTTTTCTTTACATAGTTGAATGTGCTAACAACGAAATCAAATTTAGCAACCCACGGAGGTCTGGATTTGGAGACACACTCAAAATTAAAGTGGAAAACCACACTACAGGCTGATCCAACTTTGATATAATGTCCTTAAAACAAGTCAAAATGAGGCTCAGTAGTGTGTGTGGCCTCCATGTGCCTGTATGACCTCCCTACAACGCCTGGGCAGGCTCCTGATGAGGTGACGGAAGGTCTCCTGAGGGATCTCCTCCCAGACCTGGACTAAAGCATCCGCCAACTCCTGGACAGTCTGTGGTGCAACATGGCGTTGGTGGATGGAGCGAGACATGATGTCCCAAATGAACTTCATGTCAAACTTCTGCTATTTTCCAAACAGCACGTCGGAGTATGCAAATATGGAGTAGAATGCAGATAGCAGGAAGCAGAACTCGAAGCTTGTCAGGTGCATCATGGATTGATCTGCGCTGTGATTGGTGTCTTCAGAGTCATCGTGATGGTGCACTAGGTATTCAAAGAGTTTAATGAGTTCTGCCTTTTTTTTCATACACAGCGCAAACTAAGGGTGAGTTCCATCGTGTTGGTGCCACTTTGGATAGTCTTCGCTGGCATATTTTACAAAGTAGTTTTGTTCATTTGACAGATCTTCAGAAAAATGCTGCTAGGCCACCAAGATACTAACAAATACAGTCATTTGTGTTAACTTTACAATTCACTCAAAAGGCTGGGAAATATGCAAATAAGGCTTTACACTATGGAGTGTGTCAATTTAACACTGAAAAGTGTTGACCGATATGGAAACTGGACCAGTGTTAAATCTCACACTGTCAGTGGAGAATTTGCTGTGTGCTGTTCAGCCACTTCTTCTCAGTGAGATCCAATGGACCATTAAAGCTGAAGGCTGTCGGCTCATCTCTTTTTCTTGAAATTAGATCAAATCCAGGACCCTTAGTTCCTCCGGCATATCTGTCCGTCACTGTCAGTTCCTCAGGCAAAGCAAACGCTGACTTCATGCTTCTCGCACGTATGTCTACCCAATTATATCACCATATGATATGTAAAAAAAATTGTTGTTGAAAATAAGCCTCAATATAGCCTGTTTGG
Source organism: Oncorhynchus mykiss (assembly GCF_057628025.1). NCBI lineage: Eukaryota > Metazoa > Chordata > Actinopteri > Salmoniformes > Salmonidae > Oncorhynchus > Oncorhynchus mykiss. The sequence continues at coordinate 74,158,494 of NC_143046.1, read as the reverse complement.
ATGGAACCTTCTTCCATAATTTTCAAATGGATAAATTATAGCTTTTGGAGATATCTGATATGGAGTACATAACAAATATACAGTATATATATATATATATACTTTTTAACACCAAATCTCAAGAAGCACAAAACCACAAGGACATTTTCTATGAAAAAACGAATGATCCAAATTTCCAGAGATCAATCAGCACGCTCATACATACAGCTCAACTGGCTACAGGATACTGACGGCTATAGTACTATCTAGTGATAAACTAGGGAGACATTTGTCTGAGATGAATGTGTATGGGAACAATGAATAGGATGCTTGTGGGAGGACGTGCTCATTGTAAAGACTAGAGTAGTATAAATGGAACGGTTTCAAACACATCAAATGTATGGAAAGCTTGACTAGTGGGGAACCGTCAGGGCCCTCTACACCCTCAGAGAGGGTCTAAGGATAGATACAAATCTGTATATATCATAATGTTTCATTGATTTCATTAATTGTAATGATCTTCCTATTGAATTTCTTCAGTTTTTGTTGGGAGAGGAAGGGGTAATATCCAAGAGAGAAAAATATCTAATCAGAATTTTTCTTTGGTAGACTTGTTAGAAATATTCTAGCTGGGCTCAACGCTCATTGGCTAGGCCCTCAGACTTTGAATAAAGGCAACAGCCAACGTCATTGACATTGACTTCAATTAGAGCAGAATTTTGGAATGACAGTAGAATCAACCAATCACAAATCATCTTATAATAGGTGGGACAATTGTATGATTCCTCAAGGCCCTCTAGAGGCCTAAATATATGTCACTAATTCAGAGCCAATAGCGAGCCTTATCTTGTTTTCTCACGCTTGAGCCTAGCTAGCTGGCTAGCTTTTTGCAGTGAGTGTATGTAATGATGGCGGTGGCAACTGCAGAGAGAGTAATCAAGGACAATGTGGTGGCTAAATTGTTAGCATCGCCCTTTTCAAGACTAACTTTTAATGAAAAGTTCAATCTTGTACAGACCGGGACACCGGTCTGATTTGGTGGAACGAGGAAAGAGTTTTGAAAGGCATTTTCAAGTTAATAATTATGAGCACTATCCATGGTAACCGGCTGTGAGCTGACAAAAAAAGCTTTACTGTTGGAATTACCTATTCTTCAGCACCGATAATAGCTCAACCTGGACAACTGGTTTCAAAGATTTAGCCTGTTTGACAAAGTAAGCACTTCGACACCAGAACTCAACTTCACACCTGCGAGCTACAGTGAGTTTAAAAACATTTGGGGAAACAAGAGTAGACCTTCTTCTTAACGAGCAGCGGCAGAATCAGACACTTGCTCACAATGATGAAGTCAGGCACAACAGGAAGAAAGCGCCTTATACATACGGTTGTGTTTTTAGGGAAGCAAGAATTAGCATTCAGAGGACATGATGAGGGTAAATAATCAGCTAAGAATGGAAATATAATGTTCCCCAGTTTCTATGTTGTGGGTTTGTGTATATGTATGTGTGTATTTCAGGAATTTCCTGAATTCCCCCAAGCAGCTGATTGGTCGGCCCCATCGACGATTGGAGGTCTGATCCCGCCCTCTCGTTAGGGGATACAGCTGGATAAAAGCCAGTGTTCCTTTCTTTAGGAAAGAGAGAGCCTCTTGGTATGTCCTGTGTTTTGTTGTTGGTCTATATAATTGTTGTAAAGTATTTAGTAGCTGATCCTGCAGATGTATGTGTATGTCAAAAGGACTGCATTTGTGATTATTGAAATTATTCACTTTACGTTAGTAATTATTCTGTTTTTGTTCCCAGGGGGGAAGGCACCTTGGGAGTGTTTAGGCAAGAGGCCTGCGGGATTACATATACCCATAGTATGGACTCTGTCTATGCACACTAGGTAAGACCTGGGCAGACCACCCCCTGTATTTTGGTTAGTGCCAGGTGGCGTTACGGTAGGTAAGTAGTGGGTAGGCAAGTAAGGTAGGAAAGGGGACTCTTTAACTTTTAACTTTCTTTGCTTTGGTTCCGTCCAGCCCCTTTTCCCCACATTACCGTTGTAAGGAAATAAATTCCCAGTAAACAGTAATATTCTCTGCCTCTGTCATCCTTACTCGCACCTGCAATCACATACCTCTTTCACTCCACGGGGTTGTTAGTGACAGTTTTTTGTGTACAACATTCATCCATTTTCAGTCATGTGCTATCACCAAGTCAGATCTGAAGTGAATATGGTATCATTAAAATGTAATTCTTCAACACAATACAACAAGTATTTCATTAGGCTTTATTTTAAGGGCCTAGTTTTCCCCCAATAAAGTGGCCTGAAACTCGTGGTTTTCAGGCCTGCAAGTCACATTATGATGGCTTGTAAAGGGACTCGTAATTCCTATTGGAATCCAGCCAGAATGGGGATATCCAACATTTTGAATTTTTATGCAAATGCAACCTGCATTCAGAATTATTATTTTTTTAACCTGCATTCAGAATTATTATTTTTTTAACCTGCATTCAGAATTATTATTTTTTTAACCTGCATTCAGAATTATTATTTTTTTTAACCTGCATTCAGAATGACTGCCGGGTTAAGAAGACTAAGATATGAGACTACCTAAACCATCTACACTGGGACCAAACATTTTAGTTATGGGTCCAAATAACAGATCGGATTAGTTTAGAAAAATGTATGCTATTTATTTGAGTAGCACAAGATTAATTAATCTATGTACATGAAAATCAATCAACTGTGTCCACGAAAAAGCTATTGCTATGGCGAACTTGCAACATTGCATCAACTATGACGTTTCAACTGGATATATGGGATCATCAGAGCATGACATTTTGTTTCATAACACTGAGGCCTGGTGATTATCGAGGGAGAGAGTGTTGGAAAGGTTTATCAAATGTGAGGAACTATTATCATTTGCAATGGATGTATGAAAAAATTGACTTTGTAGAATTACTGTATGAGGTGAAGAAAAAATGACTGAGAATCTCATCTTATTAGTGGTGGTGAGTAGACAATCATAAATCAGACATCCCCAATTGGGCACTTTCCTACATTTGTATGCATGCTCAGGCGCGCAGTCTCGGTCAACATTAACAGGGCAGAGAAACCAGACACGTGTTTTTGCTCAGATGAAGGGCTCCAAACAAAACAATGTACAATAGTCGTAAATATTTCTCACAAGTATAGCAAGTTGTGAACTCTAACATCTCCACTCCAAGAATGAGAAAGGTAAATTACTGTAATTAATACATGCATTAACAGAAATGTATGTAACCAAATGAAGGGGATAAACAGTAAATGTACCACTGGTGACATACAGTACCAGTCAAAAGTTTGGACACACCTACTTGTTAAATGTTTTTCTTTTTACTATTTTCTACATTGTAGAATAATAGTGAAGACATCAAAACTATGAAATAACACATGGAATAATGTAGTAACCAAAAAAGTGTTAAACAAATAAAAATATATTTGAGATTCTTTAAAAGTAGCCAGCCTTTGCCTTGCACACTCTTGGTATTCTCTCAACCAGCTTCATGAGGTAGTCACCTGGAATGCAGGTGTGCCTTGTTAACCTGTTTGGGATAGGGGGCAGTATTTTCACGTTCGGATGAAAAGCGTGCCCAGAGTAAACTGTCTGCTACTCAGGCCCAGAAACTAAGATATGCATGTAATTAGTAGATTTGGATAGAAAACACTCTGAAGTTTCTAAACCTGTTTGAATGATGTCTGTGAGTATAACAGATTTGGCAGGCGAAAACCTGAGAAAAATCCAACCAGGAAGTGGGACATCTGAGGTTTGTAGTTTTTCAACTCATTGCCTTTCTAATATACAGTGTAAATGGGGTCATATTGCGCTTCCTAAGGCTTCCACTAGATGTCAAGTCTTTAGAACCTTGTTTCAGGCTTCTACTGTGAAGGGGGAGCGAATAAGAGCTATTTGACTAAGAGGTCTGGCAGAAGGCCATGAGTGGCCGGGAGAGCGAGCTGCGTTCCTTTTCATTTCTAAAGACAAAGGAATTGTCCGGTTGAAACATTATTGAAGATTTATTATAAAAACATCCTAAAGATTGATATACATCGTTTGACATGTTTCTACGAGCTGTAATAGAACTGGTTTGACTTATTCTTAGTCATATTCTTCACAGCAGTCAATACTCACATTTTCTAAGCCCAGGTTTCATTGTGTTCTCTCCACCATGTTCCACACTGTAGCGGTAAGCAGAAGAGCAGGAAGTCATTGAGGAATACACATGAACACACACACACACACACAGACACACACACACTGGAGACACACACACAGCATTTTACTTTGTCCAAGTGGTGGTAAGAATGTTTGTCTTAAAAGTTAATTTGTGGAATTTACTTCCTTCTTAATGCGCTCAGTTGTGTTGTGACAAGGTAGCGGTGATGTACAGAAGATAGCCCTCTTTGGTAAAATACCAAGTCCATATTATGGCAAGAACAGCTCAACTAAGCAAAGAGAAATGACAGTCCATCATTACTTTAAGACAAGATCAGTCAATGCGTAAAATTTTAAGAACTTTGAAAGTTTCTTCAAGTGCAAAAACCATCAAACACTATTATGAAAGTGGCTCTCATGAGGGTGGCCACAGGAAGACCCAGGGGCTGCAGAGGATAAGTTCATTAGAGTTCCAGACGCAGAAATTGGAATTTAACTGCACCTCAGACTGCACCTCACAGAGTTTAAGTAACAGACACATCTCAACATCAACTGTTCAGAGGAGACTGCGTGAATGAGGATTTCATGGTTGAGTTGCTGCAAAGAAATCACTACCAAAGGACACCAATAAGGAGAAGAGACTTCCTTGGGCCAAGAAATACGAGCAAAGGACATTAGACCGGTGAAAATCTGTCCTTTGGTCTGATGAGTACAAATTTGAGATTTTTGGTTACAACTGCCATGTCTTTGTGAGACGCAGAGTAGGTGAACGGATGATCTCCGCATGTGTGGTTCCCACCGTGAAGCATGGAGAAGGAGGTGTAATGGTGTGGGGGTGCTTTGCTGGTGATGCTGTCTGTGATTTATTTAGAATTCAAGGCACACTTAACCAGCATGGCTACCACAGCATTCTGCAGTGATACACATGCTCAGCCAACAAGAGCTCAGCATATGTGGGAACTCCTTCAAAACTGTTGGAAAAACATTCCTCATGAAGCTGGTTGAGAGAATATTTTGATTTATTTAACACTTTTTTGGTTACTACAGTAGTGGCAAAAAGTTTTGAGAATGACACAAATATAAATTTTCACAAAGTTTGCTGCATCAGTGTCTTTAGATATTTTTGTCAGATGTTACTATGGAATACTGAAGTATAATTACAAGCATTTCATAAGGCTTTTATTGAGAATTTCATGAAGTTGATGCAAAGAGTCAATATTTGCAGTGTTGACCCTTCTTTTTCAGGACCTCTGCAATCCGCCCTGGCATGCTGTCAATTAACTTCCGGGCCACATCCTGACTGATGGCAGCCCATTCTTGCATAATCAATGCTTGGAGTTTGTCAGAATTTGTGGGTTTTTGTTTGTCCATCCGCCTCTTGAGGATTGACCACAAGTTTTCAATGGGATTAAGGTCTGGGGAGTTTCCTGGCCATGGACCGAAAATATCAATGTTTTGTTCCCCGGGGCACTTAGTTATCACTTTTGCCTTATGGCAAGGTTCTCCATCATGCTGGAAAAGGCATTGTTTGTCACCAAACTGTTCCTGGATAGTTGGGAGAAGTTGCTCTCAGATGATGTGCTTGTACCATTCTTTATTCATGGCTGTGTTCTTAGGCCAAATTGTGAGTCAGCCCACCCTTGGCTGAGAAGCAACCACACACATAAATGGTCTCAGGATGCTTTACTGTTGGCATGACACAGGACTGACGGTAGTGCTCACCTTGTCTTCTCCGGACAAGCTTTTTTTCCGGATGACCCAAACAATCGGAAAGGGGATTCATCAGAGAAAATAACTTTACCCCAGTCCTCAGCATTCCAATCCCTGTACCTTTTGCAGAATATCAGTCTGTCCCTTGTGTTTTTCCTGGAGAGAAGTGGCTTCTTTGCTGCCCTTCTTGACACCAGGCCAACCTCCAAAAGTCTTTGCCTCACTGTGCATGCAGATGCACTCACACCTGCCTGCTGCCATTCCTGAGCAAGCTCTGTACTGGTGGTGCCCCGATCCCGCAGCCGAATCAACTTTAGGAGACGGTCCTGGCGCTTGCTGGACTTTCTTGGGCGACCTGAAGCTTTCTTCACAACAATTGAAACGCTCTCCTTGAAGTTCTACTGGCAGCAAAATCCTTGCCTGTGAAGTCCTTTTTGTGCAAAACTATGATGACGGCACGTGTTTCCTTGCAGGTAACTATGGTTGACAGAGGAAGAACAATGATTCCATGTACCACCCTCCTCGTTTTGAAGCTTTCAGTCTCTTATTCAAACTCAATCAGCATGACAGAGTGATCTCCAGCCTTGTCCTCATCAACACTCACACCTGTGTTAATGATATAATCACTGACATGATGTCAGCTGGTCCTTTTGTGGCAGGGCTGAAATGCAGTGGAAAAAAGTTTGAGGGATTCAGTTCATTTGCATGGCAAAGAGGGACTTTGCAATTATTTGCAATTCATCTGATCACTCTTCATAACATTCTGGAGTATATGCAAATTACCATCACACAAACTGAGGCAGCAGACATTATGAAAATTAATATTTGTGTTATTCTCAAAACTTTTGGCCACGACTGTACATGATTCCATATGTGTTATTTCATAGTTTTGATGTCTTCACTATTATTCTACAATGTAGAAAATAGTAAAAAATAAAGATAAACCCTTCAAAAAGTAGGTGTGTCTAAACTTTTGACTGGTACTGTATGTAATGGTGAGTTGATCAAAATAAACAATCTAAGAGCAAACAATTCACACAATGAAACAATGAATGTGCAATATTTGGCAAGAGACAGTGGAGTGCATTCTGGAGAGCTGAGTGCATTCTGGAGAGAGACATGCCTATATCTCTCCCACACACCCCTCCCCTTCTTCTTGTCTCAACATTTCAAATGATTATACTCAAGGCACATCATCTTCACACATATTTTAGATGCTTTTCACTGACAGCCGTAACTCAATAATCAGCTAGGCCTATTGACACACTTGCTGCCCAAATTGCCTGCTTCCCATAGGCATAGGCCTACACGCTTATGATTGGAAACAGTACACAACTATTTTTTAGAGTAAGCTAATGAGTCATGCTCTCTGGTGAAGTATTTCAAATTATTTTATTTATTTCTGTATAGACAGGAGTAATTATATAATTTTGGCAGATTTATTTCAATTTACTTTAGGGGAAGCTTAGTACCGCCTAATTGATATTCATAGCCTGAATAGCCAAAATGATTAGTCTTAAGTCTTTGTCAGATATCATGACTGTAAAGCCAATGCAACTGAAACTGCCTGTTTTACAAATGGTAGGCTACAACATGGATGGGCATTCATAAAAGTGCATTGCGCACCGACATTGTATAGCCTAGGCTACTATTCTACTTTGCAGGGATAGGAGAAGGACGGCAAAAAAAAATTGTCTCGCCTAGTGTGGCATATCGGCCAGGACCGGGCTTGCAAACGTGTGTACACGCCAACACCCCCACTAATACCACACAGTGAGAAGTTGCCATAATAGATGGACAGAAATTTGCAGTGAAGTGTTTTAATGACTAGCCTTTTCTCCTTTTTTTCTGGAACATGGGAACGTTTGCATATGGATCGCTGGTCTGACATTTTATCTGGCGTGTCTCAGACTGACTGAAGGGTCTTGACTAGGCTATGTTTGTGGTTTATGCCAAATACCACTGGCCCTGAAGGGCCCCTGTGTCTGGGTTGATCTCAATGTGACGTAATGTGAGGAAACATAATAGATTCAGGCACTTTTCAAGTTAGTTTGTTCGTTTTTCTGGCCGTTTAGCTTTAGAGGTCGGTCTTTTACAGCTCAGTGGTGTAAAGTGCTCGAGGCTCCGTTGGAGGCATGTGTGTGCATGCATGCATGCGTGCATGTGCCTGTGCGTTGCTCAGGGACTTGTTGAGCTGCAGGAGTAGTGGTCCATGAAAAGTAGCGGTCCATGAAAAACTGCATGCCTTAATTAGCCAGCTGATAGGACTACTTTCTATGACAACCAGGAAGACATTTTGACCTCTGGCAATCTGAAGCTGCAATCACCACTGATTCTCTACGAAAAACACATTCAGCTTGACGTAGTTCCCTATTCTTAGCCTGAGACAGATCAACTGAAACAGTAGCCTAGTTACACAACCATTGTTATATTTGACTTCACATGGAAATGAGGAGATTAGCACCTGCAGCAGACAGGGCCAGACAAGAACACATTCCCTGCGAATGTTTCTGTCCTTTGATCATGTTGTCTCTGTATCCGCTGCTATATCTTAGTATAGCTGCACAGAGCCTTGGTGTCTCCACTCTGTCAATAGGCATCAATGTGATGCCCTAAGGAACATGTTCTTAGAAGATGAATCATCTTTTGGACAATTGTTACCATGTTACATCGGATATGTTTTATACATCTCATCAGTACGTGATTTGGTTGAGTAAGTGATAGTCTGCATCAAAAGTATTCTGACCTTGAGGTATTGGTAATATAGCTACCACACTGAAATAGATATTTCTTCTAGCATCACATCACATAAATGTCCCAGAACAAGGAAATACAGAAACCATAAAGAGGACAAGATTATCCTGCTGCTCTTCACATTATAACATTGATTCAGTCACACATTGATTCAGTCACACAAGACATGGCACCAACTGAGTAGTAGACCACATAGCACAGCAAGCTCCAAACAAGCTCCAAACTATTCTGCACTCTACTCAAGGGGGTTGCAAATTCAATGTAGCATCTCTATAGCCTTGCTATGCATGATGTAAAGGCCTATGATTCATTGCATTGTATAGGTTGACATAGTAATTACAGTATGTGGCATAATTGAATAAATCTTGTTACACTAGTTGCACATTTACCGTATAATTAAAAAATTTTTTTTTTATTAAATGTTAAATTCGAATGTTATGGTAGGCACTGATAGCAGGTATAAAATAGTCACCCAGTGTTCCCCTCCTGTTTCTCTCCCTTCATTGTCATTTATCTCAGTTACATTTGCCATAACTGAAGATGGACTATGGATCTGACATTAATTATTTTCCGGTTTCCTATTTTCCTCTTTTTCTTATTCCGGACCGATTTTGCATATAAAACCATCTAGCGAGCCTAACAAATGACATGGGTGGAATCAGAAAGAGGGAGGAATGGTGATATTAGAAGGTGTATTAACCCTACAGGACCTATGAACACTTCTTCAGGAACCTTGGATCAACTGTATTGGATCAGACAAGCAAACTAATTAATGAAATCAACTCAATAGAACCACGCTATCTAGTGAGTCCACTGAACAAAAACGTCTCAACCTCGCTATCTAGTGAGTCCACTGAACAAAAACGTCTCAACCTCGCTATCTAGTGAGTCCACTGAACAAAAACGTCTCAACCTCGCTATCTAGTGAGTCCACTGAACAAAAACGTCTCAACCTCGCTATCTAGTGAGTCCACTGAACAAAAACGTCTCAACCTCGCTATCTAGTGAGTCCACTGAACAAAAACGTCTCAACCTCGCTATCTAGTGAGTCTACTGAACAAAAACGTCTCAACCTCGCTATCTAGTGAGTCCACTGAACAAAAACGTCTCAACCTCGCTATCTAGTGAGTCCACTGAACAAAAACGTCTCAACCTCGCTATCTAGTGAGTCCACTGAACAAAAATGTCTCAACCTCGCTATCTAGTGAGTCTACTGGAGAACAAAAAACTTCTCATGTCCCTGCAAGATTGGTTGGCATTGTTCAGGGGAGGAGAAAGCGAGTAGGGAAAGAGATACAACACAAACAGTCCCCACAGAGAACCAGGATAGCAACACAATTAGACCCAACCAAATATTGAGAAAACAAAAATATAATTACTTGACACATTGGAAAGAATTAACAAAAAAACAGAGCAAACTAGAATGCTATTTGGCCCTAAACAGAGTACACAGTGGCAAAATACCTGACCACTGTGACTGACCCAAAATTAAGGAAAGCTTTTACTATGTACAGACTCTGTCACGTTCGTCGTAGGTGGAAGAAGGTGAGGACCAATGCGCAGCGTGCTATGTGTTCATGATGTTAATATTTAATGAGTCAAACTGAAATACAAAACAACAACACCGTGAACGAAACAGTTCTGTCTGGTGCAGAATACAAACACTCAACAGAAAATAATCACCCACAACACACAGGTGGGAAAAGGCTACATAAGTATGATTCTCAATCAGAGACAACTAACGACACCTGCCTCTGATTGAGAACCATACCAGGCCAAACACAAAAACACCACATAGAAAAAAGAACATAGACAGCCCACCCCAACTCACGCCCTGACCATACTAAAACAAAGGAACTAAGGTCAGACGTGACAGACTCAGTGAGCATAGCCTTGCTATTGAGGAAGGCCACCGAAGGCAGACCTGGCTCTCAAGAGAAGACATGACTATGTGCATACTGCCCAGAAAATGAGGTGGAAACTGAGCTGCACTTCCTAACCTCCTGACAAATGTATGACCATATTAGAGACACATATTTCTTTCAGATTACACAGACCCACAAAGAATTAGAAAACAAACCAAATTTCGATAAACTCCCATAACTATTGGATGAAATACCACAGTGTGCAATCACAGCAGGAAGATTTGTGACCTGTTAATTGAAATGATAGACGGGAGCGGGGTGGGGTCAGAAGAGCCAGAGATGCTTTTCACTTCATTACAGTATAAGAGGGGCCTTATGACAAAAAGCCATGCAGTACTGTAGGAACTGTGTGTCTGTCTGTATCGCTGTAGCCTTCAGCCCTGGCCTACAGGCTGTGGAAGCCAAGTCAGAATTTACCTCAGGACAATGTGGTGTATTTTGTGTATTGTGGCTCATGCTTTTTACAGATTGAGTCATCCTTGATACAAGGCACAATGTGGTGTTGATTGTGAGGGGGATGAAGACGAAAAAGCACCACCCACCGTCTCACTTGTGACATAAGAAACACACACACACAGTGGAGGTACAGTCTATCTTTGGAAGTATAGCATCACATTTGTGAGTAAATAAAGACTCCCTGAGTGATCACAGCTTTCCAAGTAGGTCACACCTCATGAATATAAATAGAATCTGCATAATTAAAATGTCTCTGCAGGTAAAATAGTTTCATGAGGAATGAAGAAAGTTAAGTATATTCTAATGATTTCAGTAGACCTGAATACAGAAAGCATACAAAGTATAACAAATACAAAATGTTGGAATAAAGAAAGTGGTCTCTATTATTAAAGTAGTCTTCACATAATACTTTCTTTCTGTTTTTCTTCCTCTAACCATGATTTACCAAAGATATCTGAGTGAAAGAGAGACAGAGACACACAGAGAGAGAGAGAGAGATGAAAGGGAATGAAATTACATTTTGTAGAGAAAAGGAGCAGGAACAATAGAAGTTGAGAAACTTTGGTGAGACAGAGAGAGAGACAGAGAGCGGGAGACTGCAGTGGGTAATTATGTCAAATTAATATTTTCACTTGGTTAACAATCCTCTGCTGGAAGCCGGAGTGGCAGCCTGCTTCTCCCTGAGCATGACGGAAATAAATAGGTTTTAGCGCCTTAACATTTTGAAGTACATTGAAATCTACTTTGTGCATCTGAAAAATATTAGTGTGCTCCTTTCAACCATGAAAGATATCCCCTGCTGAAATCATGAAGTGTGGGGCAGGCAGGGTTTGGCTGTTAGGCTTTACTAACCACGAGATTAGGTAGATAGATTAGACAGTGCCTTTGGAAAGTATTCAGACCCAATGACTTTTTCCACATTTTGTTACATTAGTCTTATTCGAAAATGGATCAAAACTAAAAATGTCCTGAGCAATCTACACACAATACCCCATATGACAAAGCAAAATGGGTAAATTTACCTCTGGTAAATTCAATTGATTAGACATGATTTGGAAAGGCACACACCTGTCTATATAAGGTCCCACAGTTGATAGTGCATGTCAGAGCAAAAACCAAACCATGAGGTCAAAGGAATCATCCAGGGAGCTCCGAGACAGGATTGTGTCGAGGCATAGATCTGGGAAAGGGTACCAAGACATTTCTGCAGCATTGAAGATCCCCAAGAACACAGTGGCCTCCATCATTCTCTTCAAGACTCTTCCTAGAGATGGCTACCCAGCCAAACTGAGCAATCGGGGTTAGAAGGGCCTTGGTCAGGGAAGTGACCAAGAACCCGATAGTTACTCTGACAGAGCTTTGGAGTTCCTATGTGGAAAAAAGTGCATGACAGCCTCCTTGGAGTTTGCCAAAAGGCACCTAAAGAGTCTCAGACCATGAGAAACAAGATTCTCTGGTCTGATGAAACCAAGATTGAACTCTTTGGCTTGAATGCCAAGCGTCACGTCTGAAGGAATCCTGGCACCCTCCCTACGGTGAAGCATGGTGGTAGCAGCATCATGCTTTGGGGATGTTTTCAGCGGTAGGGACTGGGAGACTAGTCAGGATTGAGGCAAAGACAAACGGAGCAAAGTACAAAGTTGATGAAAACCTGCTTCAGAGCGCTCAGAACCTCAGACTGGGGGGAAGATGCATCTTCCAACAGGACAACAACCCTAAGCACACAGCCAAGACCACGCAGGAGTGGCTTCAGGACAAGTCTCTGAATGTCCTTGAGTGGCCCAGCCAGAGCCCGGACTTGAACCCGATCGAACATCTCTGGGGAGACCTGAAAATAGCTGTGCAGCAACGCTCCCCATCCAACCTGACAGTGCTTGAGAGGATCTGCAGAGAAGAATGGGAGAAACTCCCCAAATACAGGTGTGCAAGCTTGTGGTGTCATACCCAAGAAGACTTGATGCTGTAATTGCTGCCAATGGTGCTTTAACAAAATACTGAGTAAAGGGTCTGAATACTTATGTAAATGTTATATTTCAGATTTTAAATAAATTAGCATAAATTAGCAAACATTTCTAAAAACCTGTTTTTGCTTTGTAATTATGTGGTATTGCGTGTAGATTGATGAGGGGGGAAAACTATTTGATACATTTTAAAATAAGGCTGTAACATAACAAAATGTGGAAAAAGTCAAGGGGTCTGAATACATTCTGAAGGCACTGTAGATAGATAGATAAGACTCATCTTCTGGGGTTGGCTGGAGTTTCCCAAGGACGAGTTTCTTCATGACTACACTTTCATCCAGTGTGAATTCTTAGAACTAGTTCTGCATATTGAAGCGTTATATGTACAACAGGGCTCTCAGTCGTTGTTCCTGGAGAGCTACCCTACTGTAGGTTCAACCCCAGTTGTAACTAACCTAATTCAGTTTATCAGCCAGCTAATTATGATTATCAGGTGCGCTAGATCAGGGTTGGAGTGAAAACCTACAGTACGGTAGTTCTCTAGGAACAGGGTTGGAGAGCCCCGATGTATAGTATGTGTAAAGTTTTCAACTCTTAATGTGCAATGACCTTGTGTTGTCAAGGTTGCAGCCCACACTTAAAGACAGCTTTCAAGTCACAAATGGCCCCTAATATTGTACCTTCCCAAGCCACTGGCAGGGACCAAGGGATGATAAGAGACAGACCGGGTCAATCATTGGATTGACAGCCATCACCAGGGAAGGATCTATTGGGTGCACTCACTGGGGTCCACTTAAAGACAGGCTCCGTATGGACAGAGCACTGTGGAGCCTATCCCAGGCCAGCGATAATGCTAGCTAGCTGACTGACCCTCAGAGCACTTAGCTACAGACAGCTCAAAGATTGGTCTCATGCTTTAGCAGCTAGAAGAGGGTCACAAAGGACTGTAACGAGCTGGGTCTGGTCTTTGGTTGGTTTGTTTGCTTGGGTTTTCAATCAGGTGGATTACCTGCCATGAAATGCTCAATAACAAAAGTACTGTACGCAGCCAGGAAACACCCAGCAAAATCTCATTTTTAAGTCCTTACTCAATTTTTTATCTGTTTGTTTTGATCTTATACACATGGTGCTTCACACTAACTTTTTGTCACCATATTGATGTTTTTATCTAATGTATTACTTGGCACTCTACAAAGAGGTACAGTATGCTGGATTTAGCTTTATACTTATACACCCAAATGTTTTCCTCAAGTAATTTGTATTATTTTTAATGAGTTAGGGAGCTCTGGGCCTTCTGTTTTTATCAATGGGGAAGTTGAGGTTAATGATTACCAGGCCATTAGTATGTTAGTTTACTACCATGAGATACTTCAACGGGTTTTATATTTCCACCCACGGCATTGTGAGCCTCTTCTATGTGTGGTGGGAGGAGAGCGGTAATAATGGCAGGAAACAATGGCTCTCTACAGTGACATGTTCAAGGTAAATAAACACAGAGATGGAGCGAGAGAGAGGGAGAGCCACCTGTTCAGTGATGAATAGTCCCGTGAACAACAACACACTGCCCAAGGTCAAGACTCTCTTTCTCTCCCCATCTCTCTCTCTCTCTCCCTCCATGTGTTCATTTGTTCCTCATCCAGATCCTCATCCATGGAGTATCATCTCCCAGTTTCCAAACCCAACTCCCATAGTTTCCCTCCCTTCCTCCGTCTTTCCTATAGCCTCCATCTCCTTTCCTCCCTACTTCCCTTCCTGCCTACCTACCTCCCAAAGCTTTCCTTCGCTCCCTCTCTCTTTCTCCCTCCCTCCCTCCCTGCCTGCCTGCCTGGCGCTCTCCTCTCAAAGCTGTCGTCTCTGCTCTGCTCTGACACTGTCACACATGTTCTTGTGTGTTTGTCTCGGTCTTGAGGGGAAAGATTCAGAATCTAATTACCAGGTTGTTTTGTAATTAATTTGCAGTAAACACCTAACTCAATTAGGCAGCAAGTGTGATTCTCCTCTCTCTCCTTCACACACCAAGATGGTGATGATGTTTGGAGCACTCCAACGACTTTCTCTGCAGCCAAACTGTAAGGGCGAGGACACTGGTCTTTTTCCTCTCCCTTGCACAATTAATGCTTCGTATTAATTGTTGTTTCTGTTTAGTTATGAGTGAATACAATTATGTAAAGATACTGTAGATACTCTAATCTAATGATAACAGCATTTCTATTTAATTGTGAATAGGGAGATTGAAGCCACATTGTATTCAAGCATATTGTTTTCCAATTAACACCCTCAAAGATTTTACCAGTGAAATACTTTTGCTATGCTGTGAAACTGACTATGTTGGAATTATGGAAATCATTTCTCACACCAAGAAATCCCTTAAAATCTTTCAGTGTACGATAACAGACTTTTCGGGACCTAGTAGAACATATAAATGTCATAAGAGACATGTCAAGTATTCTGTAAGGCGCTAGTACATAAGGGGCATCTGCCAAGAGATAGCAGTGAATATGTCATGTCACATGATCCTAGTGGAGATGTAAATCTGCCATGGGTTTCGAGGGAAAATCCCTTATAATCTTCCTCTCACTATGTGAATGTCACTAATACTGCAAATGCTAATACTGCACAATTTAAACACTTGCTTCCCGATCCCCCTTCCCTGATACATGTGTAAATATTGGACTATAAATTATGCCTTCTTGTATTAGACTTATGCTAAAATGTTTATTCTATTCTACTGAGCAATCTACTTTGCTTATATTCTTATCTTTTGTTATTTCTTAGTGTTGTTGCATTGTCGAAGGAACCTGCAGGTAAGCATTTTATTGGACAATGTATACCATGTGTCCTGTACTTACGACTAACAAAACCTGAAACTTGGCATGTTGTTTAATGGCAAGATAAGAAATAGACAATTCAGACAGTTGTACCTCAAGGAATTCCACACACAGCGTCTTAAGACTCGTCTGAAGTCGATACAACCCATCTGCCAACTTCTGTCTGTAGCGTCCGAACCATTTGGGCTACAACCTAATAGGACCCATCTGTGTAAAGGTGAGACGAACACGTAGATTTGGTTGTTGTGTTCTAAGTTGCCCACAAGCACCACAAGACTCGTCTGAAGGTCCCCAGGTACCAGTTGGAAAAAAATAATGGAAGTACAATATATATGAAGTTAAATACATGTCAAAAGAATAAACAAATGTTTCCTGATTCAGAAGAAACTTATTTTAGATTTTTGGGGGGACTATCTGTTGTTCCATGTAGTGAATCTGTCATCCAATGCATTTGCATGGGCTAATAGCGGTAAGACCAAAAATACAGTGCATTCGGAAAGTATTCAGGCCCCTTCACTTTTTCCACATGTTGTTATGTTATAGTCTAATAATAAAATGTATTTTTAAAATGTCATCAATCTACACACAATAACCCATAATGACAAAGTGAAAACAGGTTTTAGACAAATATAAATGAATTACAAATAAAAAACAGATACCTTATTTACATAAGCGTTCAGACACTTTGCTATTAGACTCTAAATTTAGTTCAGGTGCATCCTGTTTCCATTGATCATCCTTGACGTTTCTACTACTTGATTGGAGTCCACCGGAGGTAAATTCAATTGATTGGACATGATTTGGAAAGGCACACATCTGTCTAGATAAGGTCCAACAGTTGACAGTGCATGTCAGAGCAAAAACCAAGCCATGAGGTCGAAGGAACTGTCCATAAGCTCTGAGACAAGATTGTGACAGGATTGTGTCGAGGTAAAGATCTGGGGAAGGGTAATACAACATTTATGCAGCATTGAAGGTCCCCAAGAAAACAGTGGCCTCCATACTTTTTAAATGGAAGACGTTTGTAACCACGAACACTTTGTCTAGAGATGGCTGCCCGACCAAACTGAGCAATTGGGGAGAAAACATCCCCACAGCATGATGCTGCCACCACCATGCTTCACCACAGGGATGGTGCAATGTTTTCTCCAGACGTGACGCTTGGCATTCAGGCCATAGAGTTCAATCTTGGTTTCATCAGACCAGAGAATATTGTTTCTCATGGTTTGATAGTCTTTAGGTGCCTTCTGGCAAACTCCAAGCGGGCTGTCATCTTCCTTTTACTGAGGAGTGGCTTCCGTCTGGCCACTCTACCATAAAGGCCTGATTGGTGGAGTGCTGCAGAGATGGTTGTCCTTCGGGAAGGTTCTCCCATCTCCACAGAAGAACTCTAGAGCTCTGAAAGAGTGACAAAAGTGTTTTTGGTCACATCCCTGACCAAGGCCCTTCTCCCCATCTGTTCAGTTTGGCCAGGCAGTCAGCTCTAGGAAGAGTCTTGGTTGTTCCTAACTTCTTCCATTTAAAAATGGAGGCAACTGTGTTCTTAGGGACCTTCAATGCTGCAGAAATTATTTGGTACCCTTCCCCAGATCTGTGCCTGTGCCTCGACACAATCCTGTCTTGGAGCTCAACAGAGAATACCTTCCACCTCATGGCTTGGTTTTTGCTCTGACATGCACTGTCAACTGTGGGACCTTTATACTGTGTAGACAGGTGCATGCCTTTCCAATCATGTCCAATCAATTGAATGTACCACAGGTTGACTCCAAGTTGTAGAAACATCTCAAAGATGATCAATGGAAACAGGATGCACCTGACCTCAATTTCTTGTCTCATAGCAAAGGGTGAATACTTATGTAAATAAGGTATTTCTGTATATTAAATGTAATACATTTCTCAAAACCTGTTTTCGCTTTGTCATTATAGGGCATTGTGTGTAGATTGCTGAGGATTTTGTATTATTTATTCCATTTTATAAGGCTGTAAAGGTACAAAATGTGGAAAATGTCAGTCAGTCTGAATACTTTCTGAAGGCACAGTGTATATATTTAAAATTGATACTTCAATTGGTCTTAAATTTCAAAATATCTAAATGATCCTTGGTATGACCTTCTTAAAACAATTGCATATAGCATAGTATAACCCCCCACCACCACCATTAGACAGGGCTTAGACTGTTATGGGTCAGCACACAACCCATCGACTGGCAGCTGCTGATTTATTTAGGACGGACATTAAAATAAAAAAGAACAAAGTGGACTTCATCTTCTTCAAAATCTTTTTTTCATATAGAGCACCAACCATTTGCTTATGGCATATTTACATGTTCTAAGCCCTTCTGGTGTGTGTTGAAGTGGACGAGGCCCCAGTGGGATAAATTAGTTGAAGTAAATTAGTGTGTTTTCATTAGGAACCTCTTCTGTCAGCATGCCCTTGCTCTGGAAGGACACTGTGGGAAATAAAACAAAAACTCTCTCACTCTTCCAGTTCTGCCAACTCTGCTTGCTACCATGATTTGCCATGATAGTCAAAGACTCCATCCACCCAAGCCATAGACTGTTTTCTCTGCTACCACATGGTAAGGACAAATTGAGCTCAGCTCCATCCTGTATCAATTGATCATCCTTGAGATGTTCCTACAACAAGATTGGAGACAACCTGTGGTAAATTCAATTGATTGGACATGATGTGGAAAGGCACACACCTGTCTATACAAGGTCCCACAGTTGACAGTGCATGTCAGAGCAAAAAACATGCCAAGAGGTCGAAGGAATTGTCCGTAGAGTCCAGAGACAGGATTGTGCCGAGGCACAGATCTGGGGAAGGGTACCAAAACATTTATGAAGCAATGAAGGTCCCCAAGAACACAGTGGCTTCCAACATTCTTAAATGGAAGAAGTTTCGAACCACCAAGACTCTTCCTAGAGCTGGCCACCCGGCCAAACTGAGCAATTGGGGGAGAAGGGCCTTCGTTAGGGAGCTGACCAACAACCCAATGGTCACTCTGACATAGCTCTAGAGTTGCTCTGTGGAGATGGGAGAACCTTCCAGAAGGACAAAAATCTCTGCAGTACTCCACAAATCAAGCCTTTATGGTAACGTGGCCAGACGGAAGACACTCCTCAGTAAAAGGCACATGACAGCCCACTTAGAGTTTTCCAAAAGGCACCTAATGACTCTCAGACCATGAGAAACAATATTCTCTGGTCTGATGAAACCAAGATTGAACTCTTTGGCTTGAATGCCAAGCGTTAAAACTTGTTGGGGATAGGGGGCAGTATTTTCACTTTGGATGAATTGTGTGCCCATAGTGAACTGCATCAAACTCTGTCCTAAATTGCTAATATATGCATATTATTATTACTACTGGATAGAAAACACTCTGAAGTTTCTAAAACTGTTTGAATTATGTGTGTGAGTAGGGCAGGCGATCTTCCAAACAAGTTTTGAAATTCTGAAAGTTGGGGCAACTTTGACGTCATCGCCCCCTCCTTTCCCAACAAGATATGGATCTGGAAACACTTCCTACGCCTTCCACTAGATGTCCTCATTCAGTAGAAAGTGTAATGGAGCATTTGCTGTGAACTTCAACCTAATGGGAGGGAAAATAGTCGGTGTCGAAAGAGAATGCCATTTAGCTGTGGCGCATTTCTCTGTGAGTGCTACGGCTGTTCCAATCAGCCCCAGATGAAAACGAATGATCCGGTTGGAACGTTATTGGATAGATATGATTATAACATCCTGAAGATTGATTCTGTACTTAGTTTGACCAGTTTATTCGACCTGGAATATATCTTTTGGAAGTTTTCATGCAAGTTATCTTGGACCAGCAGTCAGTTTTTGGTTATGTGAGCTGAAAGTGATAGCAAATGCTGCTACTTGGACACCAGTATTAGACATTATGGAACAAAACAACGATTTATTGTGGAACTAGGACTCCTTGCACTACATTCTGATGAAAGATCATCAAAGGTAAGGGAATATTTATGTTGTAATTTTGTATTTCTGTTGACTCCAACATGGCGGAGAATAATTGTTACGTCTGAGCGGCGTCTCAGATTGCAATGTTAGGCTTATTCCGTAACGTTTAAAAAAAATCTGACATAGCGGTTGCATTAAGAACCAGTGTATCTTTAATTATATGTAGAACATGTATCTTTAGTCAAAGTTTATGATGAGTATTTCTGTTATCTGGCGTAGCTTTCTATAATTCCTCCGGATATTTTGGAGGAATTTCTGAACATGGCGTCAATGTAAACCGAGATTTGTGGATATAAAATACATATTATCGAACAAAACATAAATGTACTGTGTAACATGTCATATGACTGTCATCTGATGAAGATTTTCAAGAGGTTAGTGATTGATTTTACTTATAATCCTGCTTTTGAGATTTTATCTTTGGCTGGAAAAAATGGCTGCGTTTTTTCTTTAGTTTGGTGGTGGTCTAACATAAATATATGTTGTGTTTTCACTGTAAAACAATTTGAGGTATAGGACTTGTTAATGTGTGGAAGTTAAATATTTCTAAAGAATATTTTTGAATTCCATGCGCCACCTTTTCAGCTGAACGGGGGTGGAGTTCCCTGAGGGGAACACCTTGTCCCAACAGGTTTTAAGTCTGGAGGAAACCTGGCACCATCCCTACGGTGAAGCATGTTGGTGGCAGCATCATGTTGTGGGGATGTTTTTCAACGGCAGGGACTGGGAGGCTAGTTAGGTTCGAGGCAAAGATGAACGGAGCAAAGTACAGAGAGATCCTTGATGAAAACCTGCTCCAAGGTACTAAGGACCTCAGACTGGGACAAGGATTCACCTTCCAACAGGACAACGACCCTAAGCATACAGCCAAGACAACGCAGAATTGGCTTTGGGACAAGTCTCTGAATGTTCCTGAGTTGCCCAGCCAGAGCCCAGACATGAACCCAATCAAACATCTCTGGAGAGACCTGATAATAGCTGTGCTTCAACGCTCCCCATCCAACCTGACAGAGCTTGAGAGGATCTGCGGACAAGAATGGGAGAAACTTCTCAAATACAGGTGTGCCAAGCTTGTAGTTGTAATGTGGACAAAGTCAAGGGTCTGAATACTATCCTAATGCACTGTAAATGGTACAAAATCCACCTTTTTCACAATAAGTATATCCAGATTACTTGTTTGAAGTTTAACATTTACAACTGGTATCTTCTTTAGAACTGTGGCCTCTTGCCCCTTCAACGCTCCTCCACATAGGAGATTTGCTGTTCAGCCCGGATCCTTGACACCTCAACATTTTTCACCCTAACAGGGCATTCAGGAAATGTTTTATTAATTTATTAATTTATTTTTATTTCACCTTTATTTGTGCAGGTAGGTCAGTTGAGAACAAGTTCTCATCTACAACTGCGACCTGGCCAATATAAGGCAAAGTAGTGCAACAAAAAAACAACACAAACGTACAGTCAAAAAGACAATAGAAAAATCTATGTACCGTGTGTGCAAATGTAGAAGAGTAGGGAGGTAAGGCAATAAATAGGCCATAGTTGTGAAATAATTACAATTTAGCATTAACACTGGAGTGATGGATGTGCAGATAATGATGTGCAAAAGAGCAAAAAAAATGTATAACAATATGGGGATGAGGAAGTTGGGTGTGCTCTTTACAGATGGGCTGTGTACAGGAAATTAGGGCCCACAGTTGCAAAATTTTACATTCGCAGCCTCTTCAATAACCTATTCCTTCCGTCGCATACACTTGACACATTACAAAACTTTTTACACTTCTTGCATTGCATCGGGTTTTGCACGAACGCCCCTAATGTTTGCCCTTTTTGTATCATTCTTGGACTTCACTGTTGTCCACTAATCTTTCTCGCTAAGTGTACTCTACGTACTTTCAGCTTATAATGACACTTCTGCTTCTGCCATCTCACGGTCCTAACCCCTCTGTCCTTCGACTCTTGCTGGGTGTAGTTGTCCGGTTTATCAACTCCCATGACTGTTATGATGATTTATATGTTATAAATTAATTGCAATTGGCTTTTTGCGTTAGCGCCATCTGTACCTGAGCAGATCTAGTCTCACATGTGGAAGTAAGCCATCTGGCACAAGAGACTGATTGGGAAGGAGTCTAGAGCAGACCCAGAAATTCTGACTGAATGGACGCACATTTGAGCACCTCAGGATGGTCCATTTACTTTGTGATGTAATCATTTATGTAATGAAATCCTGCGATTTCATTGGGGCAGTTCCCACTCATAGCAAATAGCTGACAAAAGCAATGTTCAAATGGTCTGTGCGCTCAGGGAGGCAGAGCTGCTGCTGCCAGCAGTCACTTAGGGGGAGAGTAACTGAACAGCTTGTTTTTAACAATATATTTTTTAAAGAGGAAAATGTAGAAATTTACCACACTTTTATGAGCATTTAAAACAGTCCATGAATTATATAACCAATCACAAGTGAGGAGCCGCACATAACACCCTAATGGGCGTACCACCTGTAATGGTTTTCCTCCTCTTTGTCTGAAGAGGAGAGGCGAGAAGGATCGGAGGACCAAGTGTACATGGCGTGGTAAGTGTCCATGGTATTTATTTAAACACATAAACTGAACACTCCATACAAAACAATAAACATACCGTGAATAACGAAAACCAAAAACAGTACCGTGTGGTGTAAAACACAGACACGGAAACAGTCACCCACAAACAAACAGTGAAACCCAGGCTACCTAAGTATGATTCTCAATCAGAGACAACTAACAACACCTGCCTCTGATTGAGAACCATACTAGGCTGAATACAGAAAAACAACCTAGAAACACAAAACATAGAATGCCCACCCAACTCACGTCCTGACCAAATAAAACAAACAATTAACACAATAACTAGGGTCAGGACGTGACAGTACCCCCCTCCCAAGGTGCGGACTCCGGCCGCAAAACCTGAACCTATAGGGGAGGGTCTGGGAGGGCATCTGTCCGCGGTGGCGGCTCTGGTGCTGGACATGGACCCCACTCCACCATAGTCTTGGTCCGCCTCTGTGGTCTCCTAGGAATGGCGACCCTTGCCGCCGACCCTGACCTGGGAACCCTAAACAACAGGCCCACTGGACTGAGGGACACCTCTGGACTTAAGGGGTAGCTCAGGACTGAGGGGTAGCTCAGGACTGAGGGGTAGCTCAGGCTGGTTGACGGCTCTGGCAGCTTCTAGCTGACTGACAGCTCTGGCAGCTCCTGGTTGACTGATGGCTCTGGCGGATCCTGGGTGGCGGCTCTGGCGGATCCTGGCTGACTGGCGGCTCTGGCGGCTCCACGCTGACTGGCGGCTCTGGCGGCTCGACGGCTCTGGCAGCTTCTAGCTGACTGACGGTTCTGGCAGCTCCTGGCTGACTGACGGTTCTGGCAGCTCCTGGCTGACTGGCGGCTCTGGCGGATCCTGGCTGACTGGCGGCTCTGGCGGCTCCATAATGACTGCTCTGGCTGACTGACGGCTCTGGCAGCTTCTAGCTGACTGACGGCTCTGGCAGCTCCTGGCTGACTGACGGCTCTGGCAGCTCCTGGCTGACTGACGGTTCTGGCAGCTCCTGGCTGACTGATGGCTCTGGCGGATCCTGGCTGACTGGCGGCTCCACGCTGACTGGCGGCTCTGGCGGCTCCACGCTGACTGGCGGATCTGGCGGCTCCACGCTGACTGGCGGCTCCACGCTGACTGGCGGCTTCACGCTGACTGGCGGCTCCACGCTGACTGGCGGCTCCACGCTGACTGGCGGAACTGGCGGATCCACGCTGACTGGCGGCTCTGGCGGCTCCACGCTGACTGGCGGCTAATGACAGACTGGTGGCTCTGGCGGATCATGACAGACGGGAGACTCTAGCAGCTCCTGACAGATGGGACACTCTAGCAGCGCCGGACAGACGGGAGACTCTAGCAGCTCCGGACAGACGGGAGACTCTAGCTGCTCCGGACAGACGGGAGACTCTAGCAGCTCTGGACAGACGGGAGACTCTAGCAGCTCTGGACAGACGTGAGACTCTAGCAGCTCTGGACAGACGGGAGACTCTAGCAGCTCTGGACAGACGGGAAACTCTAGCAGCGCTGGACAGATGGGAGACTCTAGCAGCTCTGGACAGACCGGAGACTCTTGTAGCTCTGGAAAGACGGACAGTTCAGGCGGCGCTGGGCAGACTGGAGACTCTGGCAGCGCTGGAGAGGAGGAAGGCTCTGGCAGCGCTGGACAGAGGAACTCTGGTGCCTCTGGACTGAAGGGCGGAAGCTCTGGCAGCGCCGGACAGGCGGGAGACTCCGGCAGCGCTGGAGAGGAGGAAGACTCTGGCAGCGCTGGAGAGGAGGAAGACTCCGGCAGCGCTGGACAGAGGGGCTCTGGCGCCTCTGGACTGAGGGGCGGAAGCTCTGGCAGCGCCGGACAGGCGGGAGACTCCGGCAGCGCTGGAGAGGAGGAAGGCTCTGGCAGCGCTGGACAGAGGAGCTCTGGCGCCTCTGGACTGAGGGGCGGAAACTCTGGTAGCGCCAGACAGGCGGGAGCACCTGTATTTATGGGACGGAGACAGCCTGGTGCGGGGTGCCGGCACTGGTGGTACCGGGCTGGGGACACGCACCTCAGGGCGAATGCCTTGCATACTACGCCAAATCAACAGCTCTCTCTCTTCACTCTCCTCCAATTCTATTAACACCTCCTCGAGTGTCTCCTCATCTCCCATCCGTTCACTCTCCTCCAATCTGTCCAATAACTCCTCGACCCTCTCAGACTCAGCCCTCAGCTTCGCCGACAGCTCCAAGTGTCCCCCCACAATACATTTTTGGGGCTGCCTCTCGGGCTTCCTTGCCAGTTGCGTTCCCTCGTATCGATGGCTCCTCTCTCCGGCTGCCTCTGCTTTCCTCAATGCCTCCATTGATTGATTTTACTTATAATCCTGCTTTTGAGATTTTATCTTTGGCTGGAAAAAATGGCTGCGTTTTTTCTTTAGTTTGGTGGTGGTCTAACATAAATATATGTTGTGTTTTCACTGTAAAACAATTTGAGGTATAGGACTTGTTAATGTGTGGAAGTTAAATATTTCTAAAGAATATTTTTGAATTCCATGCGCCACCTTTTCAGCTGAACGGGGGTGGAGTTCCCTGAGGGGAACACCTTGTCCCAACAGGTTTTAAGTCTGGAGGAAACCTGGCACCATCCCTACGGTGAAGCATGTTGGTGGCAGCATCATGCTGTGGGGATGTTTTTCAACGGCAGGGACTGGGAGGCTAGTTAGGTTCGAGGCAAAGATGAACGGAGCAAAGTACAGAGAGATCCTTGATGAAAACCTGCTCCAAGGTACTAAGGACCTCAGACTGGGACAAGGATTCACCTTCCAACAGGACAACGACCCTAAGCATACAGCCAAGACAACGCAGAATTGGCTTTGGGACAAGTCTCTGAATGTTCCTGAGTTGCCCAGCCAGAGCCCAGACATGAACCCAATCAAACATCTCTGGAGAGACCTGATAATAGCTGTGCTTCAACGCTCCCCATCCAACCTGACAGAGCTTGAGAGGATCTGCGGACAAGAATGGGAGAAACTTCTCAAATACAGGTGTGCCAAGCTTGTAGTTGTAATGTGGACAAAGTCAAGGGTCTGAATACTATCCTAATGCACTGTAAATGGTACAAAATCCACCTTTTTCACAATAAGTATATCCAGATTACTTGTTTGAAGTTTAACATTTACAACTGGTATCTTCTTTAGAACTGTGGCCTCTTGCCCCTTCAACGCTCCTCCACATAGGAGATTTGCTGTTCAGTCCGGATCCTTGACACCTCAACATTTTTCACCCTAACAGGGCATTCAGGAAATGTTTTATTAATTTATTAATTTATTTTTATTTCACCTTTATTTGTGCAGGTAGGTCAGTTGAGAACAAGTTCTCATCTACAACTGCGACCTGGCCAATATAAGGCAAAGTAGTGCAACAAAAAAACAACACAAACGTACAGTCAAAAAGACAATAGAAAAATCTATGTACCGTGTGTGCAAATGTAGAAGAGTAGGGAGGTAAGGCAATAAATAGGCCATAGTTGTGAAATAATTACAATTTAGCATTAACACTGGAGTGATGGATGTGCAGATAATGATGTGCAAAAGAGCAAAAAAAATGTATAACAATATGGGGATGAGGAAGTTGGGTGTGCTCTTTACAGATGGGCTGTGTACAGGAAATTAGGGCCCACAGTTGCAAAATTTTACATTCGCAGCCTCTTCAATAACCTATTCCTTCCGTCGCATACACTTGACACATTACAAAACTTTTTACACTTCTTGCATTGCATCGGGTTTTGCACGAACGCCCCTAATGTTTGCCCTTTTTGTATCATTCTTGGACTTCACTGTTGTCCACTAATCTTTCTCGCTAAGTGTACTCTACGTACTTTCAGCTTATAATGACACTTCTGCTTCTGCCATCTCACGGTCCTAACCCCTCTGTCCTTCGACTCTTGCTGGGTGTAGTTGTCCGGTTTATCAACTCCCATGACTGTTATGATGATTTATATGTTATAAATTAATTGCAATTGGCTTTTTGCGTTAGCGCCATCTGTACCTGAGCAGATCTAGTCTCACATGTGGAAGTAAGCCATCTGGCACAAGAGACTGATTGGGAAGGAGTCTAGAGCAGACCCAGAAATTCTGACTGAATGGACGCACATTTGAGCACCTCAGGATGGTCCATTTACTTTGTGATGTAATCATTTATGTAATGAAATCCTGCGATTTCATTGGGGCAGTTCCCACTCATAGCAAATAGCTGACAAAAGCAATGTTCAAATGGTCTGTGCGCTCAGGGAGGCAGAGCTGCTGCTGCCAGCAGTCACTTAGGGGGAGAGTAACTGAACAGCTTGTTTTTAACAATATATTTTTTAAAGAGGAAAATGTAGAAATTTACCACACTTTTATGAGCATTTAAAACAGTCCATGAATTATATAACCAATCACAAGTGAGGAGCCGCACATAACACCCTAATGGGCGTACCACCTGTAATGGTTTTCCTCCTCTTTGTCTGAAGAGGAGAGGCGAGAAGGATCGGAGGACCAAGTGTACATGGTGTGGTAAGTGTCCATGGTATTTATTTAAACACATAAACTGAACACTCCATACAAAACAATAAACATACCGTGAATAGCGAAAACCAAAAACAGTACCGTGTGGTGTAAAACAAAGACACGGAAACAGTCACCCACAAACAAACAGTGAAACCCAGGCTACCTAAGTATGATTCTCAATCAGAGACAACTAACAACACCTGCCTCTGATTGAGAACCATACTAGGCTGAATACAGAAAAACAACCTAGAAACACAAAACATAGAATGCCCACCCAACTCACGTCCTGACCAAATAAAACAAACAATTAACACAATAACTAGGGTCAGGACGTGACAGTACCCCCCTCCCAAGGTGCGGACTCCGGCCGCAAAACCTGAACCTATAGGGGAGGGTCTGGGAGGGCATCTGTCCGCGGTGGCGGCTCTGGTGCTGGACATGGACCCCACTCCACCATAGTCTTGGTCCGCCTCTGTGGTCTCCTAGGAATGGCGACCCTTGCCGCCGACCCTGACCTGGGAACCCTAAACAACAGGCCCACTGGACTGAGGGACACCTCTGGACTTAAGGGGTAGCTCAGGACTGAGGGGTAGCTCAGGACTGAGGGGTAGCTCAGGCTGGTTGACGGCTCTGGCAGCTTCTAGCTGACTGACAGCTCTGGCAGCTCCTGGCTGACTGATGGCTCTGGCGGATCCTGGGTGGCGGCTCTGGCGGATCCTGGCTGACTGGCGGCTCTGGCGGCTCCACGCTGACTGGCGGCTCTGGCGGCTCCACGCTGACTGCTCTGGCTGACTGACGGCTCTGGCAGCTTCTAGCTGACTGACGGTTCTGGCAGCTCCTGGCTGACTGACGGTTCTGGCAGCTCCTGGCTGACTGGCGGCTCTGGCGGATCCTGGCTGACTGGCGGCTCTGGCGGCTCCATAATGACTGCTCTGGCTGACTGACGGCTCTGGCAGCTTCTAGCTGACTGACGGCTCTGGCAGCTCCTGGCTGACTGACGGCTCTGGCAGCTCCTGGCTGACTGACGGTTCTGGCAGCTCCTGGCTGACTGATGGCTCTGGCGGATCCTGGCTGACTGGCGGCTCCACGCTGACTGGCGGCTCTGGCGGCTCCACGCTGACTGGCTGACTGGCGGCTCCACGCTGACTGGCGGCTCTGGCGGCTCCACGCTGACTGGCGGATCTGGCGGCTCCACGCTGACTGGCGGCTCCACGCTGACTGGCGGCTTCACGCTGACTGGCGGCTCCACGCTGACTGGCGGAACTGGCGGATCCACGCTGACTGGCGGCTCTGGCGGCTCCACGCTGACTGGCGGCTAATGACAGACTGGTGGCTCTGGCGGATCATGACAGACGGGAGACTCTAGCAGCTCCTGACAGATGGGACACTCTAGCAGCGCCGGACAGACGGGAGACTCTAGCAGCTCCGGACAGACGGGAGACTCTAGCTGCTCCGGACAGACGGGAGACTCTAGCAGCTCCGGACAGACGGGAGACTCTAGCAGCTCTGGACAGACGTGAGACTCTAGCAGCTCTGGACAGACGGGAGACTCTAGCAGCTCTGGACAGACGGGAAACTCTAGCAGCGCTGGACAGATGGGAGACTCTAGCAGCTCTGGACAGACCGGAGACTCTTGTAGCTCTGGAAAGACGGACAGTTCAGGCGGCGCTGGGCAGACTGGAGACTCTGGCAGCGCTGGAGAGGAGGAAGGCTCTGGCAGCGCTGGACAGAGGAACTCTGGTGCCTCTGGACTGAAGGGCGGAAGCTCTGGCAGCGCCGGACAGGCGGGAGACTCCGGCAGCGCTGGAGAGGAGGAAGACTCTGGCAGCGCTGGAGAGGAGGAAGACTCCAGCAGC
Source organism: Oncorhynchus mykiss (assembly GCF_057628025.1). NCBI lineage: Eukaryota > Metazoa > Chordata > Actinopteri > Salmoniformes > Salmonidae > Oncorhynchus > Oncorhynchus mykiss. The sequence goes on along the minus strand of NC_143046.1, from coordinate 74,129,770 downwards.
GCTGGACAGAGGGGCTCTGGCGCCTCTGGACTGAGGGGCGGAAGCTCTGGCAGCGCCGGACAGGCGGGAGACTCCGGCAGCGCTGGAGAGGAGGAAGGCTCTGGCAGCGCTGGACAGAGGAGCTCTGGCGCCTCTGGACTGAGGGGCTCTGGCGCCTCTGGACTGAGGGGCGGAAACTCTGGTAGCGCCAGACAGGCGGGAGCACCTGTATTTATGGGACGGAGACAGCCTGGTGCGGGGTGCCGGCACTGGTGGTACCGGGCTGGGGACACGCACCTCAGGGCGAATGCCTTGCATACTACGCCAAATCAACAGCTCTCTCTCTTCACTCTCCTCCAATTCTATTAACACCTCCTCGAGTGTCTCCTCATCTCCCATCCGTTCACTCTCCTCCAATCTGTCCAATAACTCCTCGACCCTCTCAGACTCAGCCCTCAGCTTCGCCGACAGCTCCAAGTGTCCCCCCACAATACATTTTTGGGGCTGCCTCTCGGGCTTCCTTGCCAGTTGCGTTCCCTCGTATCGATGGCTCCTCTCTCCGGCTGCCTCTGCTTTCCTCAATGCCTCCACCTGTTCCCATGGTAGGTGATCCCTACCAGCCTGGATCTCCTGCCATGTGTAGCAACCCTTGCCATCCAAAACATCATTCCATGCCGCTTCCTCTGCTGCTTCTGTTGCTTCTTCTGCTGCTGCTGCTTCTCCTGCTGCACCTTGGGACGGCGACACCATGTAGTGTAAAACACAGACACGGAAACAATCACCCACAAACAAACAGTGAAACCCAGGCTACCTAAGTATGATTCTCAATCAGAGACAACTAACGACACCTGCCTCTGATTGAGAACCATACTAGGCCAAATACAGAAAAACAACCTAGAAACACAAAACATAGAATGCCCACTCAAATCACGTCCTGACCAAATAAAACAAACAATTAACACAATAACTATGGTCAGGACGTGACACCACTGCTGCTAAGAAGCACGTTCTAGGCAGGTTTAGTGGAGAGTCTCTGTTGAAAGTGCTTAGTCTATGGTCTATTCTGTATCTGGAAAACTGACCGTTTGTGTTGTTATGATTAGGTTATAATTTGGACAGTGGATTACGATGACAAACAACAAGCATTGGTCCGCAATGAGGGCATTGAACCCCTTATCAAGACTTTTATCATCATCCAACATGTCCATTTGGGGACATACAAGTACTCTAGACTGGGGTGTTCTCTCTTTAGTGCATCCTGTTTCCTGGTCTGCTCTTCTGTGAGAAGGGAGCTTAGGGATGTAACCTTTTGTTTGGCAATTAAAGTCCATCCAAATAAGATGAAACAGACAAAAGAAAGAGAGAGAGAATGAAAGAGAGAGAGTACTGTCTTTGCTCTTTAGTGCTGATGAGGGAGTATAGAGTCCCACTCAAAGCTTTAATGCTACAAGAACAGACAGTGCCTGTTTACACAGAGTTTACTGTCGTATCCAATCACAAACTTTTGTTTGTGCTTTCATCATCAATCTCACGCCAAATCAAACCCAATCACTGGATGGCCTTCATGGGATTGAATTAGAAACAGGATTCCTCTGATAGACTCACTTCAGATATTATAATTATACACTGTTTTTTATAGCTCTTTCAAGAAAGTCTGTGTGTTTTCGTGCTTAGTGTGTTTGTGTGTGCCCATGTGTGGGTCAGTATGTGCCCATGTATTTGCATTTTTACTCGCATCATCATGTGTGCTCGAGCGTAAGCAGTGTGTAAGAGATTGTTGACTTTAGTCTCCCCATGTAAAAGGCTTTATCATTCTGATTGAATGTATTGGTAAAAGTAGGCTTAACGCTTTATCAGGTCATACTCATAATACCCATGTCAAGATTCTGGGTAAGACATCTCAAGGCGAGACTTTCATATTCACTACAGTATATCAGTATTCATACAGTATATCAGGAACAATAGAAACCCCAACTACATGGCAACAGTCAAATACCAATCCAGCATATTTAGACTATTAGACTATATGAAAACAGCAATGCATGTTTATCTGTTCTGTATGGATTAGTGTCCATGGCTTCCCATACTCTGTCCTGGGGCCTCCCATGGGTGCACATTTTGGTTTTGCTTAAGCAATACAAAGCTGATTCAAATAATAAACTTAGAATCAAGCTTTAATTATTTGAATAAACTGTGTAGTGCTAGGGCAAAAACTAAAACATGCACCCCTGAGAGGCCCAGGACCGAGTTAGGCAAACCCTGGATTGGGGTATATACGCATATACTGTATATTAGTCATATACACCACTCAGCAAAGTATACATCATTGACATAAGGGTACACATATGGGGTACAAATGCATTGAGGCAGACAGAAAACAGAACGAACAAACAGACAATTCTGATTGTTTGACTGTCTTCATTTTCTTTAATGCCGCCTAAAATACAATATTATACAAGTTGTGACAAATAAATGTTTACTGTCCTTTTGAATTACCTTTACATTTTTAGCAACTCCAGAGGGTGTTTGTACTGTAGAATGTTGATGTGTGTATATACTGTGTATACACTGCTCAAAAAAATAAAGGGAACACTTAAACAACACAATGTAACTCCAAGTCAATCACACTTCTGTGAAATCAAACTGTCCACTTAGGAAGCAACACTGATTGACAATAAATTTCACATGCTGTTGTGCAAATGGAATAGACAACAGGTGGAAATTATAGGCAATTAGCAAGACACCCCCAATAAAGGAGTGGTTCTGCAGGTGGTGACCACAGACCACGTCTCAGTTCCTATTTCATGTGGCTGGAGTGTGTCAGCAGTTCCAGCAAGAGGAAGGTATTGATGCTATGGACTGGCCCGCCCGTTCCCCAGACCTGAATCCAATTGAGCACTTCTCGGACATCATGTCTTGCTCCATCCACCAACGCCACGTTGCACCACCGACTGTCCAGGAGTTGGCGGATGCTTTAGTCCAGGTCTGGGAGGAGATCCCTCAGGAGACCATCCGCCACCTCATCAGGAGCATGCCCAGGCGTTGTAGGGAGGTCATACAGGCACGTGGAGGCCACACACACTACTGAGCCTCATTTTGACTTGTTTTAAGGACATTACATCAAAGTTGGATCAGCCTGTAGTGTGGTTTCCACTTTAATTTTGAGTGTGACTCCAAATCCAGACCTCCGTGGGTTGATCAATTTGATTTCCATTGATAATTTTTGTGTGATTTTGTTGTCAGCACATTCAACTATGTAAAGAAAAAAGTATTTAAGAATATTTCATTCATTCAGATCTAGGATGTTATTTTAGTGTTCCCTTTCTTTTTTTTGAGCAGTGTATATATTTTTTAATTAATGAGTGCTCCTTCTAGTATTACAGATTAAACTCTGCAACTATTGAACACGGCAGCATCACTATAACATGGGAAGACTAAAAACACTAACGTGCTGCAGCAGCGAGCCATTTCTGGCAGCACACAACAGAACTGCCTAGGCCTCAAATTAAATCAACTTGAAGTGGACTCCACCAAATAATAATAATAATTTAAGGCCCATTTTCTTCCCTGTGTATTTGCTGCATTATTAAGTAAGCACTTATCTCTGCATTCCTGTCCAGATAAGAATAGGTTTTGCCATTCACTCTTTTTACAGCATTGCAGAGAAGATATCATTTCCAGACACCATGCCATAGGAAGCTCTGCTGATTTGGCTGTGCTGCTGTGTTTCCAACCATACGGTGGTTTGAGGAGGACATCATTATAAGCATCAATGAGCATATGTCCTTATTGACTAAGTGTTTTGAAGAATTTAAGAATAATGTTTTCGGGTGTAAAAGGCCAGAGGGATTATTATTACAGCCAATGAGCACACTGTTTATTAAGAATACCCCGTTTAAGAATAAAGACCAATTCCCGAAGTAATAGCCCTAAATTTGTAGAATTGTTCTGTAATTTTGATTCCATTGACAGGCACTGCTCATGTCTGTATAGGTCCCCTGCGGAGACTTTAAGCTCTGTGTTAATCTTACATTATTATTAGGATATCTGATGGGTTGTTTGTTAAGAGACAAATGGCAACGTTCTGTACATTGCCTTGGATATAATGGTAGACGCAGCGGGACGAAGCGGAGTCCCTTTGCGGAATACATTTTTCCAATGTTATGTTCAGAAAGGAGGCTTTTATCCCCCTTATCTCCAAACACCTAGAAAAGGCTACTCTCCTTGATGTTATCCTAACAAATAATCATGCTAGGTATCACTCTGGTGTTTTCTGTAATGACCTTAGTGAACACTGTTTTACAGTATGTGTTCGTGGTGGCTGCTCAGTGAAAGGACCTGTCCTGATTTGTTATAGACGTTTGCTAAAAAACTTTAATGAGCAAGCCTTCCTTAATGACCTGGCCTCTGTAAATGGTTATAGAATCAGCTTGATCCCCTATGTCAAAGACGCGTGGACCTTTCTTTTTGATATTTTCATTGGTATTGTTATCAAACATACCCCCATAAAGAAAATGAAAAACAGGTTCAGCCCCTGGTTCGACCGTGACGTGACAGAGTTACTCCACCTCAAGAATTCCATTTGGCGAAATGCTTGGCACACGCATAGTCAGGCTGACTGGCTCTCGTTCAGGCAAATGAGAAATAAGTGCACTCAAGCTGTCCAGAAGGCCCAAGTTAGTTACTTTAAGCAGCAGTTCTCTCTCTGCAGGTCTAAGCCCAGGAAATTCTGGAAAATGGTTAAAGACCTGGAGAATAAACCCTCCTCCTCACAGCTTCCCTTGTCCTTTAATGTTGATGATGTGGTTGTTACTGACAAGGAGCACAGGGCTGAGCTCTTTAATCACCACTTCATTAAGTCAGGATTCCTATTTCACACAGCCATGCCTCCTTGCCCATCCAACATGTCCTCATCCACCACCCCTTCTAATGCGACTAGTCTTGATGCTCCTCCTCCCTATTTTACCCCTGCCCCATTACAAAGTTTCTCCCTACAGGGGTTCACTTCGTCTGAGGTGCTAAAGGAGCTCCGTAAACTTGACCCGATCTGGGTCAGATGGTTTAGACCCTTCTTTAAGGTTGCAGCCCCTATCATCGCCAAGCCTATCTCAATATTTTTTTAACTGTCTCTCCTCTCTGTGGAGGTTCCATTGTTTGGGAGTCAGCCACAGTGGGTTCTTTATTTAAAGGGGGAGATCAAGCTGATCCTAACTGTAATAGGCCAATTTCTATTTTGCCCTGTTCATCAAAAGTGTTGAAAAACTTGTCAATTATCAATTGACTCGCTTTCTTGATGTCTATACAGTGCCTTGCGAAAGTATTCGGCCCCCTTGAACTTTGCGACCTTTTGCCACATTTCAGGCTTCAAACATAAAGATAAAAAACATAAAGATATAAAACTATTAAAAAAAAATTGTGAAGAATCAACAACAAGTGGGACACAATCATGAAGTGGAACGACATTCATTGGATATTTCAAACTTTTTTAACAAATCAAAAACTGAAAAATTGTGCGTGCAAAATTATCCAGCCCCTTTACTTTCAGTGCAGCAAACTCTCTCCAGGAGTTCAGTGAGGATCTCTGAATGATCCAATGTTGACCTAAATGACTAATGATGATAAATACAATCCACCTGTGTGTAATCAAGTCTCTGTATAAATGCACCTGCACTGTGATAGTCTCAGAGGTCCGTCAAAAGCGCAGAGAGCATCATGAAGAACAAGGAACACACCAGGCAGGTCCGAGATACTGTTGTGAAGAAGTTTAAAGCCGGATTTGGATACAAAAAGATTTCCCAAGCTTTAAACATCCCAAGGAGCACTGTGCAAGCGATAATATTGAAATGGAAGGAGTATCAGACCACTGCAAATCTATGAAGACCTGGCCGTCCCTCTAAACTTTCAGCTCATACAAGGAGAAGACTGATCAGAGATGCAGACAAGAGGCCCATGATCACTCTGGATGAACTGCAGAGATCTACTGCTGAGGTGGGAGACTCTGTCCATAGGACAACAATCAGTCGTATATTGCACAAATCTGGCCTTTATGGAAGAGTGGCAAGAAGAAAGCCATTTCTTAAAGATATCCATAAAATGTGTTGTTTAAAGTTTGCCACAAGCCACCTGGGAGACACACCAAACATGTGGAAGAAGGTGCTCTGGTCAGATGAAACCAAAATTGAACTTTTTGGCAACAATGCAAAACGTTATGTTTGGCGTAAAAGCAACACAGCTCATCACCCTGAACACACCATGCCCACTGTCAAACATGGTGGTGGTAGCATCATGGTTTGGGCCTGCTTTTCTTCAGCAGGGACAGGGAAGATGGGAAGATGGATGGAGCCAAATACAGGACCATTCTGGAAGAAAACTTTCTTTATATTTTGGTTAGGTCAGGGTCTAGGTGATTTGTATGTCTATGGTGGCCTGATATGGTTCCCAATCAGAGGCAGCTGTTTATCGTTGTCTCTGATTGGGGATCATATTTAGGTAGCCATTTCCCGTTGGTGTTTGTGGGATCTTGTCTATGTGCAGTTGCCTGTCAGCACTCGTTTGTATAGCTTCATGTTTCATTTTATTATTTGTTTGTTCAGTATTTAATTCTTTAATAAATAAGAATGTACGCATACCATGCTGCGCCTTGGTCCAATCCTTATAACGAACGTCACATCCGTTCAGGTTATGGATTTGTCACTGCAACCTTAGCTCCTCAATGATGTCACCATTTTCCTTGATTCTATGCAATGTTGTGCTGCTATTTTTATTGACTTGGCCAATGATTTTGATACAGTAGACCATTCCATTATTGTGGGCCGGCTAAGGAGTATTGGTGTCTCTGAGGGGTCTTTGGCCTGGTTTGCTAACTACCTTTCTCAAAGAGTGCAGTGTATAAAGTCCGAACATCTGCTGTCTCAGCCACTGCCTGTCACCAAGGGAGTACCCCAAGGCTCGATCCTACGCCCCACACTCTTCTCAATTTACATCAACAACATAGCTCAGGCAGTAGGAAGCTCTCTCATCCATTCCATTTATATGCAGATGATAGTCTTATACTCAAATGGGCCCTCCCCGGATTTTGTGTTAAACGCTCTACAACAAAGCTTTCTTAGTGCAAAAAACTTTCTCTGCCCTTAACCTTTGTTCAGAGGTGTTCACAACAAGGATATGTGGTTTGGATAGAAGACTGTCCCTCTCCCCACCGGTGTGATTACTACCTCTGAGGGTTTAGAGCTTGAAGTAGTTACCTTATACAAGTACTTGGGAGTATGGCTAGATGGTACACTATCCTTCTCTCAACACATATCAAAGCTGCAAGCTAAGGTTAAATCTAGACTTGGTTTCATCTATAGTAATAGTTCCTCTTTCACCCCAGCTGCCAAACTAACCCTGATTCAGATGACCATCCTATCCATTCTAGATTAAGGAAATGTAATTTATAGATTTGCAGGTAAGGGTGCTCTTGAGGGGCTAGATGTTCTTTACCATTCGGCCATCAGATTTGCCACAAATGCTCCTTATAGGACACATCTCTGCACTCTATACTCCTCTGTAAACGGATCATCTCTGTAAACACAACCACTGGTTGATGCTTATTTACAAAACACTCTTAGGCCTCACTCCCCCTATCTAAGATACCTACTGCAGCCCTCATCCTCTACATACAATACCCGTTCTACCAGTCACATTATGTTAAAGGTCCCCAAAGCACACACATCCCTGGTTCGCTCCTCTTTTCAGTTTGCTGCAGCTAGCAACTGGACGAGCTGCAAAAAACACTCAAATTGGACTGTTTTATCTCAATCTCTTCATTCAGACTCAATCATGGACACTCTTACTGACATTTGTGGTTGCTTTGCATAATGTATTGTTGTCTCTACCTTCTTGCCCTTTGTGCTGTTGTGTGTGCCCAATAATGTTTGTACCCTGTTGTGTGCTGCTACCATGTTGTGTTGTCACGTGTTGCTGCCATGCTATGTTGTCGTCTAAGGTCTCAATTTATGTAGTGTTGTGGTGTCTCTCTTGTCGGTATGTGTGTTGTCGGGATGTCCTATATATTTATTTTTTTAACTCCCAGACGCAGTCCCCGCAGGAGGCCTACAGTACATTGGTGTTTGTGAACTGAAGTCTCTTTATTCCTTTTATTATTTCAGTTTGATCAAAATACTGTATTACTGTGACAGAGTGTTTGAAGATGGCTACCCGTACCTCCTCTCGTTCCCTGCCTTTTCACATTTCCCTGCTTTGTCCCTGCTTTTTCACTTCCCTCTTCACTACTTCAAAACCCAATTTCTCTGACACTCGAGGAATTAAGCATGTAGAACAATACTATTGGGCGTTGATGCTATCAATGGATGTTAAATCAATGGAATTGTTGCTTGTTGATGTTTGTTGTGTTGTGATTACTTAGTTGGTCTACTTTAAGCCCGCCTACCTAGCTTTGTTGCTATACCTGAATGACAAATCTACCACTTATTATTTGGAAAGTCCTTTTGATATGATTGATGTTTCATGGGGGCCTCTCAAACATCTCACCTTGCTTTGTTTAGAAAACAAAGTCCATTAGAAAATGCATTATGTTGGATTCTAGCTTGAGGTACTTGCTATACTAGAAGTTAACAATTACATGTATGAGGAATGTATATGGTGGGGTCAGTGAAGGTTGGATAAGAAGTAGGGGTCTGGAAAGTTACTAAGTGAGGGAAAAGGCAATCACGTAGTTGCGGTCACTGATGAGGTTGGATAGCTGTGGATTAGTGAGGAATGTGGGCCGATGTCAGGTCAGATGAAGTGAGAAGGAACAGTTTTATTACACACATCACTTAACTTCCTGACTAGTGTTGGAATCGGCTAAACTTTGTACATTGAGATATTAAATAAATGATAGGAAAGAAGCATAGAATCAAAGGTGTGAAACAGACTGGGTTTTACGTCAGATGTTAATGGTTCTATGAAGAAAGACAGATGGCTTTGGAATGTGTTGGGTGGACGGGAAGAGCAACGTGTTGATATAGGGGAGACAAATGGACATCTGTGGATTAGGTGAAGGAGGGGTTGAGGTCAGGAGGTGAGGTCAGATCCCATTAAGGGAGTAATAAGGGTTTAGTATCTTGTTACCCTCTTCCTGTAGAACCATAAAATGTAAGGATTTGAGAGAAGGAGGAGTGTATATAACTGTGATGGTGAGAAATGTTTTGCTGTCTGAATTACAGCTCTACAGAACATTTGGGAAGAATTTAACTTGGTTAAAGCTTATCTAGTGTCCGTGAGTTATTTAGTCTGAAAAATAAGAACCTAACACTAGCAACAAAGATGTATTGGCTTTCTAAATGTGCAAGGAGGAGACTCAGCCTAATAGGAGAGTATAAATACCTGATGGTGGAAACATGTCTTTGTGTTTTCAGCTTTGACCCATTGGGTGAATAAATTTGGTTTGAGCTTAAACTAGTTGTCCGTTAGTTTTTCACTCTGTTTGTCAGAACCTAATAAGTACTTTCACATGTAAACACTTATGTTTACATGTGAACTACTTGAAGAGGAAACACATGGAAAAGGGTCTCATGTTTGATGTGGAACGTACTGACATGCAACTCAATATTAGGAAGGTGTTCTTAATGTTTGGTATACTCAGTACATAGCCTCCAGCTATAGAGGAGCTAAAACATATATCCTCCAGACTCCAGCCTCACAAAACCAATACATTTCCCCTCCAGCCATATGAGCCATGACCTACCAACATCCAAACAACAACACATCAGTTCAAAGCCTTTACCAAGAATCATTGCCACAAAGTCATGCTGTTAATGTAGCTAGATATCAGGGTGAGGCTTATGAATCACAAGATTCCACAAATAGCTTTGAAGTTATTTATTTAAGCACATACACTCTTAGAAAAAAAGGTTGTAGCAACTGATAATGTAAAAACTGCCAATAATGTAACAATGTTTGCATTTCTAATGTAATAAATGCTGATAATATAAAAAATAAGCAAACATTACTCTTTACTTTATTTTCATGCATATCAAGTGTCATGCTTCAGAAATAGACACCAAACCGCATTCCTGATTCGTAGCTCTATACCTAACTTTAGCAGTAATATCAAGACTTTCAATTGGCACAGTTGACCCCCCAATACACACCCACGACACCACCCCTCTGCCAATTTAATCAAACAAATGCTTCACCTCCTAAACTGCTGTTTACTATTACTCTAAAGGGATTTCAGCCCTAAGAAGTTTAAAGACTTTTGTTCATTAAAATAGTGTAACAATCATTGTTGGAAGGATGGTCGGACCAAGATGCAGCGTGGGGTAGGTTAATGATTTTTATTTATGATAACCGGCACAAAACAAGAAAGAGTAACAAACGAAACACACAACTTTGTAGGGCTAAAAAGCAACAATACAAAAGCAAGATCCCACAAACAACAGGTGGGAAAAGGCTGCCTAAATATGATCCCCAATCAGAGACAATGATAGACAGCTGCCTCTGATTGGGAACCATACCAGACCAACATAGAAAATAAAAAACTAGACTACCCACCCTAGTCACACCCTGACCTAACTGTGATTGTTAGGTGATGAAAATATTTGATTAAATATTATATATATGTTTTTCTTTTTTGAAATGTCTTGAATTGTTTCAATGGCTTGTCTCTTAACGGGATGATATGACAACAGCCAGTGAAAGTGCAGGGCATCATTTTCAAAGCAACTGAAATCTCATAATAAAAACTCCTCAAACATACATGTATCTTATATACCATTTTACAGGTAATACTGTTGTTAATCCCACCACAGTGCCCAATATCAAATATGCTTTACAGCAAAAGCACCACAACGATTATGTTAGGTCACCACCAAGCCACAATAAATACAGACATTTTTTCCAGCCAGAGTCACAAAAAGTACAAATAGAGATTAAATTAATCACTAACCTTTGATGATCTTCATCGGATGACACTCATAGGACTTCATGTTACACAATACATGTATGTTTTGTTTGATAAAGTTCATATTCATATCAAAATCTGAGTTTACATTGGCGCATTACGTTCACTAGTTCCAAAAACATCCGGTGATTTTGCATAGCCACATCGATTCAACAGAAATACTCATCATCAATGTAGATGATAATACAAGTTATACACATGGAATTATACATATACCTCTCCTTAATGCAACCACTGTGTCAGATTTCATTTTTTTAAGGAAAAAGCCAACCATGCAATAATCTGAGACGGTGCTCAGAAAAGGAAAAAAAAATTGCCGCCACATTGGAGTCAACAGAAACCAGAAATTACATGATAAATATTCCCTTACCTTTGATGATCTTCATCAGGATGCACTCCCAGGAATCCCAGGTCCACAATAAATGTTTGTTTTGTTCGATAATGTCCGTTATTTATGTCCAAATACCTCCTTTGGTTAGCGCGTTTGGTATACATATCCAAACGCTCGTTCTGGTCGAGCGTTACTTCGGACAAAAACTTCAAAAAGTTATATTACAGGTCGAAGAAAAATTTCAAACTAAGTACAGAATCAATCATTAGGATGTTTCTATCATAAATCTTCAATAAAGTTCCAACCGGAGAATTCCCTTGTGTCTTGAGGAGCAACGGAACGCAAGTGGATATCATGTGGAATGCGCATGACCAGGAAATGGCTGACTGCCAGATACCTGGCTCATTCTGCTCTTATTCAGTCCCACAACATAGTAGAAGCCTCGTTTAAATTTCTATAGACGTTTGACATCTAGTGGAAGCCCTAGGAACTTTATTCATATCTCAATGGGATTTCAATAAGAACTGTGTTGAAAATCTGCCAACCTCAGATTTCTCACTTCCTGTTTGGATTTCTTCTCAGGTTTTTGCCTGCCATATGAGTTCTGTTATACTCACAGACATCATTCACACAGTTTTAGAAACGTCTGAGTGTTTTATATCCAATACTAATAATAATATGCATATATTAGCAACTGGGACTGAGGAGCAGGCCGTTTACTCTGGGCACCTTGTTCATCCAAGCTACTCAATACATAAGAATTAATGAAAAAAAATAAGAATCTTATAAAACACTTAACCAAAACGTGCTCCACAATTATTCAAATTACTAAAAAGTTATCCACTTGGGAAAACTAAAATGTATGCATTCTTCCACACTTAACAATCAGGTATTCAACCTTTTATTATCCCAGCAGTGTATCAAATAAAATATAAAGTATTACATGTGTTACTTTTTCATTAACTAGAATGGAAAAACACAAACAGTAAATTATAACATTTATTTTTCAATTAAGGTTAAGTGCCATCCTTAAGATTTTTTACCGAGTCTGATTGGGGATTCAAATCAACAACCTTTCAGTTACTGGCCCAAAACTTAACCTCTAGATACCTGCTGCCCCTGTATAGCTTAATAATTTTCATGGTAGAGTAATTTTTGTCGTCCAGACCAACACGATCTGCCCAAAAATATCTTATGAACAGTTGAAGTCGGAAGATTACAATCACCTTAGCCAAATACATTTAAACTCAGTTCTTCACAATTCCTGACATTTAATCCAAGTAAAAATTCCCTGTTTTAGGTCAGTTAGGATCACCACTTTATTTTAAAGAATGTGAAATGTCAGAAAAATAGTAGAGAGAATTATTTATTTCAGCTTTTATTTCTTTCTTCATATTCCCAGTGGGTCAGAAGTTTACATACACTCAATTAGTATTTGGTAGCATTGCCTACGATTCAGGTAGCCTTCCACAAGCTTCCCACAAAAGTTGGGTGAATTTTGGCCCATTCCTCCTGACAGAGCTGATGTAACTGAGTCAGGTTTCTAGGCCTCCTTGCTCTCACACACTTTTTCAGTTCTGCCCTGAAATTTTCTATAGGATTCAGGTCAGGGCTTTGATATGGCCCCTCCAATACCTTGACTTTGTTGTTCTTAAGCCATTTTGCCACAACTTTGGAAGTATGCTTGGGGTCATTGTCCATTTGGAAGACCCATTTGCGACCAAGCTTTAACTGATGTTTTCAGATGTTGCTTCAATATATCCACGTAATTTTCCTGCCTCATGATGCCATCTATTTTGTGAAGTGCAGTCTGGCTTTTAAATGGCGGTTTTGGAGCAGTGGCTTCATACTTGCTGAGCGGCCTTTTAGGTTATGTCGATATAGATACCTTTGTACCCATTTCCTCCGGCATCTTCATAAGGTCCTTTGCTGTTGTTCTGGGATTGATTCGCACTTTTCACACCAAAGTATGTTCTTCTCTAGGAGACAGAATGAGTCTCCTTCCTGAGCGGTATGATGGCTGCGTGGTCCCATGGTGTTTATACTTGCCTTCTATTGTTTGTACAGATGAACGTGGTACCTTCAGGCATTTGGAAATTGCTCCCAAGGATGAACCAGACTTTGGGAGGTCTACAATTTTTTTATTTTGATTTTCCCATGATGTCAAGCAAAGAGGCACTGGGTTTGAAGGTAGGCCTTGAAATACATCAAGAGGTACACCTCCAATTGACTCAAATTATGTCAATTAGCCTATCAGAAGCTTCTAAAGCCATGACATCATTTTCTGGAATTTTCCAAGCTGTTTAAAGACACAGTCAACTTAGTGAATGTAAACTTCTGACCCACTGGAATTGTGATACAGTGAATTATAAGTGAAATAATCTGTCTGTAAAGAATTGTTGGAAAAATTACTTGTGTCATGCACAAAGTAGATGTCCTAACCGACTTGCCAAAACTATAGTTTGTTAACAATACATTTTTAATGACTCCAAACTAAGTGTGCGTAAACTTCCGACTTCAACTGTAGATGAACTCACTGGACAGTCTATTAGGTACACCACCCAGTTCACAAAAAGGGATTGCTCCAACAGACAGTGAGTCGCGAGGCCGTGGCTTATTATACAAAGCAGGCAGACAGGTATCAAGGTATTTAGGTACTGTTCGATTGAATGTTAGAATGGGCAAAACGATTGACCTAAGCGACTTTGAGCGTGATATGATCGTCGGTGCCAGATGTGCCGGATCCATATCACAGATACGGCCGCCCTGCTGTTTCTGTGATACAGAGTTTAGTTTACTTGAGTGGCCTGCGCAGTCCTCAAACCTCAACCCAACAGAGCATCTTTGGGATGAGATTGAACGGGCTGTTCACAGCATGAATCTAGCGCTGTCCAATCTGCAGAAACTTCAGGATGCAATCGCGTCAGCCTGGACCAACATCCCTGTGGAGTGTTTCCGACACCATGTAGAATGCCCAAAGAAAAAAAACAAATTTCTGTAAAAGTATTTGCAGGCTAACAATAAAATACAGTTCCTAATGTGTTGAGTAGCATAGGACACGATTCGGTAACAGTAGTCACTGCAGCCTAAAGTAAATTGAAATACATTTGCCAAAAATATATAATAACTCCTGTCTATACAGAAATAAGTATAAATATTTAAAATACTTCACCAAAACATGACATAACCACAGAGGATCAGGAGCTTCTTTTTAAGCTGTGGATTGTTTCAACTCACAAGCACATAGGCCTATATGCCTAGTTGGGAAGCCCGCAATTTGGGCAACACATGGCAATAGGCCTAGCTGATTATTGAGATGCGGCTATCAGTGAAAAACAATGCATCTAAAATATGTCCAAAATCATGGGCGTTCATTCATATGGACTTGGTCCCCCCTTTGCTGCCACTCTTCTGGGAATGCATTCCACTAGATGTTGGAACATTGCTGCGGGGACTTGCTTCCAATCAGCTACAAAATCATTAATGAGGTTGGGCACTGATGTTGGGCGATTCAAATCAAATCACATTTTATTGGTTACATGGTTAGGGCTGGCTCACAGTCAGCGTTCCAATTCATCCAAAATACGTTCGATGGGGTTGAGATAAGGGCTCTGTGCAGGCTAGTCAAGTTCTTCCACAGCGATCTCGACAAACCATTTCTATATGGACCTCGCTTTGTGTACTTTTTTTTAGCATTGTCATGCTAAAACAGGAAAGGGCCTTCCCCAAACTGTTGTCTCAAAGTTGGAAGCACAGAATTGTCTACAATGTCATTGTATGCTGTAGCGTTAACATTTCTCTTCACTGGAACTAAGGGGCCTAGCCCGAACCATGGAGATTTGCCCCAGACCATTTTTTCTCTTCCACCAAACTTTACAGTTGACACTATGCATTGGGGCAGGTATTCTCCTGGCAACTGAGTCCAATGGTGGCAAGCTTTACACCACTCCAGCCAACACTTGGCATTGCATAGTGATCTTATTTATTACTTTCCAAATAAACGTTATATTTCCATGGAAATACATAGCGATTGACTATCGAGGATCGCTATGGGGCGCAATCGGGCGATGTAGGCTTGTACACAATCGCCCAACCTTAACACACACACACACTGTGTGTGTGGTTACAGTAGGCTAACATATGTCAATGGCTTTAGGAACATCAGTAACATCAGGCAGGATTTAGGCTACCAACTGCCTAGCCAGTTGTAGCTCAATCTTGGGTGCAATGATCACGTTCCCGCACTGACTGACTGTGTGGAGGCTCATAAGATTTAACATTACGTTAGCCAACATGCTACACTGGCAAAGTTATGAATGATATACAGTGGGGCAAAAAAGTATTTAGTCAGCCACCAATTGTACAAGTTCTCCCACTTAAAAAGATGAGAGAGGCCTGTAATTTTCATCATAGGTACACTTCAACTATGACAGACAAAATGAGAAAAAAAATCCAGAAAATCACATTGTAGGATTTTTAATTAATTTATTTGCAAAATATGGTGGAAAATAAGTATTTGCCCAGAAAAATTGTTGAATCGTTTTTTTGTTGAAATTACACATTCTTGCAGTTTTACCATCTCACCACCAGGGGGTACTGCAAGCACCTCAAGCACACATACTTCCCGCCTGGTCAATCCTGGGATAAGGAGGAGTTAAACTCTTGTTGAATAATTTTGTTATCATTAGAATTTGGCTTATCGCATGACTGCAAGGTGTGTCTTCTATTTCCTTTTTACGACACTGGATGTTTTCAAGGTCAAAATGGAAGTGCTGCCACTATTTCAATGTAATTTCCTGTCCTAGAGAGGAAACGCACGTAGCGGAAATGCACAGTGTTTATTCAAACACATTGGTGCGGCTGGCTTCCGGGTTAAGCAAGCAGTGTGTCAAGAAGCAGTGCGGCTTGGCAGGGTCGTGTTTAGGAGAAAGCATGGCTCTTGAACCTTCGCCTCTCCCGCATCGCTCTCGACCTTGACCTTATAAAATCCATCCCTAAACTAGGGAGTTTTAAGAAGCCTTAAGAGAAAATAAAATTGTATCAATGAACATTACTTGGTCATCTATTTTATTCCTTTTACTGTTTCCTCCCTATTGCGATGTGGCAAGACTGTAACTACCAATTGGATATCACGAAATTGGGAAGAAAAGGGGATAAAAAGTACCACGTTAAAAAAAATCCTTCAGTGTATGATAACTGACTTTTCGGCACTCAGTAGAACATATAAATGTCAGGAGAGACATTGTCATGTATTTTCTAAGGCACTGACTGGTACATAAGGGGAACCTGCGAAGAGATAGCAATGAATATGTCATCTCATGTCACATTATCCTGTTGGAGATGTAAAGCTATCTGCCAGAGGTTTGGAGGGGAAAATCCCTTATAATCTTCCCTTCACTCTATAAATATGGCAGGTTGTACCTCCAGGAGTTCCACACACAGCTGTACATGGAACAAAGTCAAACAGAAAGACAGACAGATAGCCTAATCAGACACCAATCTGCCTATGGTTACATTAACACACAACATCGACAGGCAGGCTGCTCATTAATTTTGGTAGGACATTAAAATAAAAAAAATCTTGTTTTTGTTTACAGCACCAACCATTTGCTTATGGGATATTTCACTTGTTAAGATGTTTTCCTGTTCTAAGACCTTCTGGTGTGTTTGGAAGTGGACAAGGCCTGAGTAAAATAGATTACAGTTGAAGTAAATGACTGTGTTTTCATTAGGAACCTCTTCTGTCAGCATGCCCTGGCTCTGGAGGGTAATAAAACAACAACTCCTGTGCCAGCTCTGCCAACTCTGCTTGCTACCATGATAGAGTACAGTCATGCATCTCAAACCCACACAAGAGCGGGCAATGGGTGAGGAGACGATGTGCTGTTCTATCCAGGAAAGACAAAGCCTCAGTAAATGATGTTTTGTTGAAACAACTAGGCGCTCATTAAAGAGCAATGTTTGGGGTAATACATTTGATCTGTCTTTGGATATCGTCCCACTCTAGACTTACATTACTCAGTGCTGCAGATGGGATGTGTTAAAGTAGACACATTATTTGAAGCTGCCATTGAAAAATATACAGGTTGATAAAGTACTGATAAGCTCTTCGAAGCTTCTTTTGGGGTGAATTTTTGCAGCAGCTAAATTGATGGAGTGGAATGATTCAGATTCACTCTTGTCATTAGGCTTCTGCACATTTGATACCAAAAAACAAAAGAGAAAACTTACTAGTTACAGTAGACAGGATTGTCCAGTTTCACCAGACACGGATTGAGCCTATAGTCTTGGACTAAGAAGAACTTTCAAGGCAGGTTTCCTGGAGAGTCACTTTTGAAAGTGCTTAGTCTATGACTTACGCTTATTCTGTATCTGGAAAACTGACTCTGTGTTCTTGTGATGACATCATAACACTGCAACTATTTGGACAGTGGATTACGATGGCAAACCACCAGCATGGATCCGCGACTATGGCCTTAAACACCTTATCAAGCCTTTTATCATCAACCAACATGGCATTTTGTGCCATACAAGAGCTCGAGACTAGTGTGTTCTATTATTAATACATTCTGTTTCCTGGTCTACACTTCTGTGAGTAGGGGGCTTAGGGATGTAACCTTTTGTTTGCTAATTAAAGTCCACCCAAAGAAGATGAAACAAAAGAGAGAGATAGGGCCATAAGCAAACAACAAAATGCTCATTCTGTTAGTGGAACCAAAGAGCAGACTCAGACGAGGAAACTGGGATGAGGTAACCAAGGTATTTAATGAAACACGGGGGTAAGAAAACAGGCACAACAGGACAACAGGAACAAACAGCTAGAAACATGGACTGACTAGGCAGAGATTACGATATGGCAGTGTGGAAGTGGCAGGACTGAGTATTTGTGGAGGTCTTGATTATGGAACAGGTTGCAGCTAGTGGGGATCTGCTCTGACCCCAGCAAACCTGTCTCCGCCCACACAATCACACACACACAGAGAGAGAGAGAGGGAGAGGGAGAGAGGCGGCAGGTCAAGGAGATAACGGATGATCACTAGAGGGCGTGGCAGGAGCAGATGTGACACCAACACCATCAATAAGTTCGCTGACGACACAACGGTGGTAGGCCTGATTACCGATGACGATGAGACAGCCTATAGGGAGGAGGTCAGATACCTGACAGTGTTGTGCCAGGACAACAACCTCTACCTCAACGAACAGCAAGACAAAGGAGCTGATCGTGGACTAAATGAAACAGAGATCCAAACACGCGCCCATTCACATCAACGGGGCTGTAGTGGAGCGGCTCGAGAGCTTCAAGTACCTCGATGCCCACATCACCAAAGACCTATCATTGTCCAAACACACCAACACAGTTGTGAGAAGGGCACGAGAATGCCTCTTTCCACTCAGGAGGCTGAAAAGACTTGGCATGGTCCCACAGATCCTCAAAAGGTTCTACAGCTGCACAATTGAGAGCATCTTGACTGGCTTCATCACCACTTGGTTTGGCAACTGCTCGGCATCTGACCGCAAGGTGCTACAGAGCAGAGGTGTGGACTAGGGTCACATGACTTGGACTCGAGTCAGACTCGAGGCACAAATATGATGACGTGCAACTCGACTTTGACTTTAACACCAATGACTTGTGACTTAACTCGGACTTGAGCCTTTGGACTCGAACTGACTTGATACCCTCCCCAAGCCCAAATATTTAAAATGATACTATTAAAAAAAGTGTGCAGCAAATCAACTCTTCATTTAACGGATTACAGATTGAATCGGACAGCAGCCAATCAAATTGTGCCAGCTGAGAAAAAGTTGTGCGTGGCAGTGCAGAGGAATGTTGGCGAGTGAATTCAGATGGAGCCCTTGGAAAGATGATACACAAAGTTATTATTTTCGGATATAACAACAACAAAAACGGATTGCAACTTGCAAAACATGCGGGAAGAAAATGACAGATGGAGGCACAACAACTTCCAACTTTGTTCGACATTTGAAGCTGCACAAACAACGGTAAGTCGTGGCTAATATAGACGATAGCTATATTATTCATAACTTTTCCAGTGTTTGCATGTTGGCTAACGTAACGTTAAATCAACGAGCCTCCACACAGTCAGTCAGTGCGGGAACGTGATCATTGCACCCAAGATTGAGCTACAACTGGCTAGGCAGTTGGTAGCCTAAATCCTGCCTGATGTTACTGATGTTCCTAAAGCCATTGACATATGTTAGCCTACTGTAAACACACACACAGAGTGGGGGTCTTTCTTATGACTACCCATGTATTTCCATGGAAATATAAAGTTTAATTGGAAAGTAACAAATATATTTTTAAAAGCATTCATGATTTGCGTAAATGTAATGTACTAACTATTACTCTTGTTAAGAATAGGAAATGGTTTTAGATTTGGTGAAGAGCACATTGTGACTTGTTTAGGACTCGAAACTCAAAGTTTAGGACTTGAGACTTGACTTGATACTTGTCGGACTTGCCTGTCTTGACTTGGGACTTGACTTGGGACTTGAGTACTAAGGCTTCAGACTTATTTGTGACTTGTAAAACAATGACTTGGTCCCACCTCTGCTATAGAGGGTTATGCATACGGCCCAGTACATCCCATGAGCCGAACTCCCTGCCATTCAGAACCTCTGTACCAGGCGGTGTCAGAGGAGGGCCCTAAAAATGATAAAAGACTCCAATCACCATTGTCATATACTGTTCTCTCTGCTACCACACAGCAAGCGGTACCAGAGCACCAAGTCTGGGACCAAAATGCACCTGAACAGCTTTTACCCACAAGCCATAAGACTGGCGAAGAGTTAATAAAATGGCTACCCAAACTATATACATTGATCCCATTTATTATTTATTTATCTTACTTGTTTTGCACTGCCTCTATGCACACTCATTAGACTCTACCAACAAACTCACACATATTCCATTGACACTCCAACACACACATGTACACACACTACATACGCTCACACATACATGCCTATTGACTTTCACAATCTTCAAATACGCTGCTGCTGTAGCAGATTAAGTGGAAAGGTAACAAATAAATGAAACACATGGTTTCCAGGTGTTTGATGCCATTCCATTTGCACCGTTACGGCCATTATTATGAGCCGTTCTCCCTACAGCAGCCTCCTGTGATCTGCATTGACCCTTTTTGTCATAACTTTTTTTGACTCATCACATACGCTGTTACTCTGTTTATTATATATCCTGATTGGTTAGTCACTTTTACCCCTACCCACATGTACATACTGTACAGTCGTAGCCAAAGGTTTTGAGAATGACACATATTAATAATATCCACAAAGTTTGCTGCTTCAGTGTCTTTAGATATTTTTGTCAGAAGTTACTATGGAATACTGAAGTATAATTACAAGCATTTCATAATGCTTTTATTGACAATTACATGAAGTTGATGCAAAGTGTCAATATTTGCAGTGTTGACCCTTCTTTTTCAAGACCTCTGCAATCCGCCCTGGCATGCTGTCAATTAACATCTGGGCCACATCCTGACTGATGGCAGCCCTGTTCCTGGATGGTTGCGAGAAGTTGCTCTCTGAAGATGTGTTGGTACCATTCTTTATTCTTGCTGTGTTCTTAGGCAAAATTGTGAGTGAGCCCACTCCCTTGGCTGAGAAGCAACCCCACACATGAATGTTCTCAGGGTGCTTTACTGTTGGCATGACACAGGACTGATGGTAGCGCTCACCTTGTCTTCTCTGGACAAGCTTTTTCCGGATGCCCCAAACAATCAGAAAGGGGATTCATCAGAGAAAATGACTTTACCCCAGTCCTCAGCAGTCCAATCCCTGTACCTTTTGCAGAATATCAGTCTGTCCCTGATGTTTTTCCTGGAGAGAACTGGCTTCTTTGCTACCCTTCTTGACACCAGGCCATCCTCCAAAAGTCTTCGCCTCACTGTGCGTTCAGATGCACTCACACCTGCCTGCTGCCATTCCTGAGCAAGCTCTGTACTGGTGGTGCCCCGATCCCGCAGCTGAATCAACTTTAGGAGATGGTCCTGGCGCTTGCTGGGCTTTCTTGGGCGCCCTGAAGCCTTCTTCACAACAATTGAACCGCTCTCCTTGAAGTTCTTGATGATCCGATAAATGGTTGATTTGGGTGCAATCTTACTGGCAGCAATATCCTTGCCTGTGAAGCACTTTTTGTGCAAAGCAATGATGACGGCACGTGTTTCCTTGCAGGTAACCATGGTTGACGGAAGAACAATGATTCCAAGCACCACCCTCCTTTTGAGGCTTCCAGTCTATTATTCGAACTCAATCAGCATGACAGAATGATCTCCAGCCTTGTCCTCGTCAACACTCACACCTGTGTTAACGAGAGAATCACTGACATGATGTCAGCTGGTCCTTTTGTGGCAGGGCTGAAATGCAGTGGAATTTTATGGGGGATTCAGTTCATTTGCATGGCAAAGAGGGACTTTGTAATTCATCTGATCACTCTTCATAACATTCTGGAGTATATGCAAATTGCCATCATACAAACTGAGGCAGCAGACTTTGTGAAAATTAATATTTGTGTCATTCTCAAAATGTTTGGCCACGACTGTATTACCTCAATTACCTGAACTAACTTGTACCTCTGCACATTGACTCGGTACTGGATCTCCTTGTATATAGCTTCGTTATTGTTTTTATTGTGTACTATTTCCTTTTTATTTAGCAAAATTTGTTGTACTTTTATAACTCTGCATTTTTGGGAATGGACTCATAAGTAAGCATTTCACTGTAAAGAGTACACCTGTTGTATTTGGCGCATGTGACCAAAAAATGTTGATTTGATTTGAGAGAGAGAGAAAGTGAGAGAGACTACTGCATTTGCGCTTTAGTGCTGATGAAGGAGTATAGCCCCACTCAAAGCGTTAATGCTACAAGAACAGACAGTGCCTGTTTACACAGAGTTTACTGTCGTATCCAATCACATACTTTTGTTTGTGCTTTCATCATCAATCTCACGCCAAATCAAATCCAATCACTGGACGGCCTTCATGGGTTTCAATTAGAGACCAGGATTCTTCTGATAGACTCCCTTCAGATATTATAATTATACACTGTTAGTTTTTTATAGCTCTTTAGATCATATCGCTCCTTCAAGAAAGTCTGTGTGTTTTCGTGCTTAGTGTGTTTGTGCGTGCATGTGTGGTTTGGTGGGAGTGCCCATGTGTGGGTCAGTATGGGCCCATGTATTTGCATGTATACTCGCATCATCATGTGTGCTCGAGCGTAAGCAGTGTGTAAGAGATTGTTGACTTTAGTCTCCCCATGTAAAAGGCTTTATCATTCTGATTGAATGTATTGATAAAAGTAGGCTTAATGCCTTATCAGGTCATACTCATAATACCCATGTCAAGATTCTGGGTAAGACATCTCAAGGCGAGACTTTCATATTCACTGATGATACAGTATATCAGGAACGATAGAAACCCCAACTACATGGCAACAGTCAAATAGCAATCCAGCATTTTTAGACAATTAGATTATATGAAAACAGCAATGCATGTTTATCTGTTCTGTATGGATTAGTGTCCATGGCTTCCCATACTCGGTCCTGGGGCCTCCCATGGGTGCACATTTTGGTTTTGCTCAAGCAGTACAAAGCTGATTCAAATAATAAACTTAGAATCAAGCTTTAATTATTTGAATAAACTGTGAAGTGCTAGGGCAAAAACTAAAATATGCACCACTGAGAGGCCCAGGACTGAGTTAGGCAAACCCTGGAATAGGGTATATACGCATGTACTGCATATCAGTCATATCAACCACTCAGCAAAGTATACATTACTGACATAAGGGTACAAATTTGGGGTAGAAATGCATTGAGGCAGACAGAAAACATATGAGGAATAAACAGATGATTTTGACTGTCCTCGTTCTTTTTAATGCCTCCTAAAATAAAGTATTATACTTTTTTAATTACCTTTACATTTCTAGCAACTCCTAAAGTTGTTTGTAGAATGAAGAAGGTGTGTTTGTTTTTTGTTTCATTTCCATACAAGTTGCTCCTGAGAAAATGATCAAATGTAGGAAGCTATATTTGGCCCTGAGGACCTTGCAGTACTGTATGCTATGGTATGGTGGAAACGTAATGTTTCCTTTTAGTTACTTACTCTGAATACACGGCCACCACTGCTACATTGCTACACATTATAATTAGTTGTACACATGAAATTAGCTTCATCTTGACTTTCCAAGCAGGCAATAAAATGTCCATAAAGAATGAAGTAATTGTGTTAGGAAGTAAATAGTCCATTCTGTATATGTTGTTGTTCAGTGATTGCTCCCATTAACACACATATCCTGGCAGCATAATATAATATAATATATTAAATAATGGTACTTATATGGTACTTATATGTTCTCTGGAAATGAACAATTAACAAACTCTAATGATTGAGATATGTCAGTCTGTGTAGTGAGTAATAAGACTGATTTAGAATAACCTTATAGCAAAATAAAAATCCCCTGATACATTATTCAATGATTACTATGCATTGACTATTTAATATTGACCAAATTCTAGTAAACAGCATTCACTATTTTCAAAGGAGCATTGTGCTATAGTCCAATTCATGAATAAAAACAACAGCCACTCAAAAGAATAAGAGAGGTTGTCACTCAAGGAGTGTTGCTGCTGAAGATACTGTATTAAACAGTTTTTGTTTAATTGGCTCATTCATCCCCCCTCCTCTCCTCTGTAACTATTCCCCGGGATCGTTGCTGTAAAGGAAATTGTGTTCTAAGTCAACTTACCTGGTAAAATAAGGGTAAAAAAAATCTTAGTGATGCGAGGATATTACTCCAAATACCTTTTGGGGAATAATGTCCTAATAACATTTTGTGAATAAAGTTGAAATGTTTCGAGAATAAACTCGAAATGTACACTGAACTAAAATATAAACTCGAAATGTACACTGAACTAAAATATAAACTCAACATGTAATATGCTGAAAGAAAAGATCCCAGAAATGTTCCATATGCACAAAAAGCTTATTTCTCTAAATTGTGTGCACAAATTATTATTATTATTTTATTATTATTTATTACAAAAAACACAAGGAAGGGGTAACATTCAAGTATTAGAACATGAAGGACAAACAATACAGCATCAAGACACTCAAACATGTTGTCACGAATACCACCGAAGGTGGCTCTCCTTCCTGTTCATGTGGCGCTCGGCGGTCGTCTTCGCCGGTCTACTAGCTGCCACCGATCCCTTTTTCCTTTTCGTTTGTTTTTGTCTAATTGTTTTCACCTGTTCCTTGTTTGGGTTTTGGGATGGGTGTAATTTAAGTTTGTTTAGCCCGCTGGCGTTTGTGTGGGCTTGTGGTTATTTTACGTTAGTGGTGTTTGTGTACTTTTGGGTTTTTGCTGTCCGGTATTTTAGAAACAGTGGTTTTGGGTTTGTTGCGCCTGTGTTTTGGGCTTCACCCATGTTTGTACCTGTTACTGTGCTTGAGGATATTAAAGCGTTTTTTTCCGTCTACCTTCTGCTCTCTGCGTCTGACTCCACACCCATCACTCTCCCAACGTTACAGAAGCAAGCACCACTATATGGAGTCAGCAGGAGCAGCGACCACCCCTCTCCCCACGATGGAGGAGTCCTTCAACATACGTCCATCCTCCATCGCATCGGATCAGCGATGGATCAAATTATGGAGAGGATGGACCGTTGGGAGAGGAGTGGTCACCCTACTACCCCAGTTACCGTCCCACCAGCAATTCTATTATCTCCTCCAGCGGGATCCGGTGCCAGCGCTCTGCGTATCACGCCTCCGAGGGAGTACGATGGAGCGGCGGCGGGGTGCCAGGGATTCCTGTTACAACTAGAGCTCTACCTGGCCACCATCCGGCCGGCTCCCTCGGACGAGGAGAGCGTGAGTGTCCTCGTCTCTTGCTTGACGGGTAGAGCCCTGGAGTGGGCCAATACCGTCTGAAAACGGGCCCGACTCAGCCAAGGGCCACTACCCAGAGTTCACCTGCCGTTTCTGGGCCGTGTTCGATCATCCTCCGAAGGGCCGAGCGGCGGGTGAGAGGTTGTTCCATCTCCGGCAGGGGACGAGGAGCACGCAGAACTTCGTGCTGGAATTCCGGACCTTGGCCACTGGAGCGGCGTGGAACGACAGGGCCCTGATAGATCATTACAGGTGTAACCTAAGAGAGGACGTCCGCAGGGAGCTGGCGTGTCGGGACACTACGCTCAGCTTGGATGAGCTGATCGACATGTCAATCCGGCTAGACCATCTGCTGGCTGCTCGCGGACGTTCTGAAAGGGTCCTGTCAGTTCCACCTCCTGGCTCCCCCGCTCCCATCCCGATGGAGCTAGGAGGGGCTGCATCTAGGGAGACCGGAGGAGGAGGCTCCTCCTGTACCCATTGTGGCCGGAGAGGGCACACTTCCGGTCCGTGCTGGAGGAGTCCATCTGGTAGTCGAGAGGGCAGGCAGAACACTCCTTGGTCACCCCAGGTGAGTCAGCACCACACTCTCCCAGAGCTTCCTGTTTATATGTTTTTGTTAATTTGTTTCCTGAAGTTTTTCCCCTCTCTCCAGCATAAGGCACTAGTCGATTCAGGCGCAGCGGGGAATTTTATAGATCGCGGACTCGCCCAGACGTTGAGGATTCCGTTAGTTAAGCTAGACCTCCCCCTTCCCAGTGCACTCCTTAGATAGTCGACCGTTAGGGTCAGGGCTGGTCAGGGAGGCCACGATTCCTCTGGAGATGATTACGCGGGGGAATCATAAGGAGCAAATTAGTCTGTTCCTTATCGATTCACCTGCGTTTCCAGTGGTGCTGGGGATTCCCTGGCTGGCTATTCACAATCCTAGGATTTCGTAAAGACAGGGAGCTCTCCAGGGGTGGTCTGATGAGTGTTTAGGCAGGTGTTTAAGAGTTTCCATCGGTGCGACAACGGTGGAGAGTCCAGACCATGTTTCCACCGTGCGCATTCCTGCTCAGTAAGAAGAAGGCGACCCTATCGACAGGGGGATTGCGTGATAAACCTCCAGGTAAACGCTGCACTACCCAGGAGTCACTTGTATCCTTTGTCCAAGGAGGAGACATTGGCTATGGAGACATATGTCACGGAAGCCTTGGGACAGGGGTACATTCGGCCCTCCATGTCACCCGTCTCCTCGAGTTTCTTTTTCGTGAAGAAAAAGGAGGGTGGTTTGCGTCCGTGTATTGATTATCGAGGTCTAAATTCCATCACTGTGGGTTTTAGTTACCCACTACCTCTCATCTCTACGGTGGTGGAATCATTTCACGGGGTGCGATTCTTCACGAAACTGGACCTCAGGAGCGCGTATAATCTGGTGCGTATTCGGGAGGGAGATGAGTGGAAAACCGCGTTTAGTACTACATCTGGCCATTATGAGTACCTCGTCATGCCGTACGGGTTAAAGAATGCTCCAGGCATCTTTCAATCCTTTGTTGATGAGATTCTCAGAGACCTGCACAGACAGGGTGTAGTGGTGTACATTGACGACATCTTGATCTACTCCGCTGCACGCGCCGCGCATGTGTCTCTAGTGCGCCAGGTTCTTGGGCAACTGCTGGAGCATGACCTGTACGTGAAGGCAGAGAAATATGAGTTTTCCAAACGAGCCGTTTCCTTCCTGGGTTATCGCATTTCCACCTCGGGGGTGGTAATGGAGGGTGACCGCGTCAAGGCCGTGCGTAATTGGCCAACTCCGACCACGGAAAAGGAGGTGCAGTGGTTCTTAGGGTTTTCCAATTACTACCGGAGATTTTTCCGGGGTTTTGGCCAGGTGGCTTCTCCCATTACCTCACTGCTGAAGGGGGGTCCCGTACGGTTGCAGTGGTCGGCTGAGGCGGACAGGGCTTTTGGGCAGGGCTCTGTTTACTTCGGCTCCCATGCTGGCCCATCCGGATCCCTCTTTGGCGTTCATAGTGGAGGTGGACGCGTCCGACGCTGGGATAGGAGCCGTGATCTCACACCGCTCTAGTACGCCACCAAAACTCTGCCCTTGTGCTTTCTTCTCAAAGAAGCTCAGCCCAGTAACTATTATTTGGGGGACCGGGAGCTGTTGGCTGTGGTTAAAGCTTTGAAGGCGTGGAGACATTGGCTTGAGGGGGCTAAACACCCTTTCCTCATCTGGACTGACCACCGCAACCTGGAGTACACCCGGGCAGCGAGGAGACTGAATCCTCGTCAGGCAAGGTGGGCCATATTCTTTACCCGTTTTGTGTTTACCATGTCCTACAGACCAGGTTCCCAGAATTTGAAGGCAGACGCACTGTCCCGGCTGTATGACACAGAGGAGCGGCCCATGGATCAGACTCCCATACTCCCGGCCTCTTGCCTGGTAGCGCCGGTCATGTGAGGGCTGGACGCGTACATTGAGCAGGCGTTGCATACAGAGCCCGCTCCCCTTCAGTGTCCTGTCGGGCGTATGTACGTGTCCGTGACCAGTTGATCTATTGGGCCCACACATCACCCTCCTCTGGTCACCCAGACTGTGGAAGCCCTGTTTACTCACGTCTTTCAGCACTACGGGGTGCCTGAGGATACAGTGTCTGATCGGGGTCCCCAGTTCACGTCGAGAGTCTGGAAGGCGTTCATGGAACGTCTGGGGGTCTCGATCAGCCTTACCTCGGGTTTTCACCCCGTGAGTAATGGGCAGATAGAGAGAGTCAACCAGAATGTGGGCAGGTTTCTGCGGTCATATTGCCAGGACCAGCCAGGGGAGTGGGCGGAGTTCGTGCCCTGGGCCGAGATGGCACAGAACTCGCTTCGCCACTCCTCCACTAACCTCTCCCCCTTTCAGTGCGTAATGAGGTACCAGCCGGTTCTCGCGCTGTGGCATCAGGGTCAGACCGAGGCTCCTGCGGTGGACGACTGCACGGAGGAGACATGGGAGCCGCGCTTCGCCAAAAGACCAGCACGGACCGTCACCGCAGTGAGAACACCGGAGAACCGGGTCTGGCTCTCGCCCCAAAATCTGCCCCTCAGCCTGCCCTGCCGGAAACTGGGTCCGTGGTTTGTGGTGCCATTCAGTCCTGAGGAGGGTGAACGAGGTGTGTTACAGATTACAGCTTCCCTCTGATTACCTTATTAACCCCTCAGGCCGGTGGTGGTTGGTCCGCTCCAGGAATCTGAGGTGCGGGAGGTCCCTCCGGCCCCTCTGGACATCGAAGAGGCCCCGGCGTACTCCGTTAGTTCCATCCTGGATTCGAGGCGTCGGGTAGGGGGTCTTCAGTACCTCGTGGAGTGGGAGGGGTACGGTCCGGAGGAGAGGTGCTGGGTCCCGGTTGCGGATTTTTTGGACCCCGATCTGCTACGGGAATTTCACCTTCCCCGGCCGGATCGCATTTCTCATATGTCCATTTGTTTTGTCTTGTTCCATACACACAATGGTTTTCATTCCATAATCACACTACATGTATTTAGTCCTCTGTTCCCTTCCATGTCTTTCTGTGTAATTGTTTATTGTTATGTGGATATTGTCAGGCGCCATACTTTTGTTATATTCCGTGTTTTTGGCACGTTTATGTTTTCATGTGCTGTCGTTTTTGGACCGGAATTAAAGTGCACCTGTTTACTACACTCTGCTCTCCTGCACCGGACTTCGCCTCCCGTACACACCCCTAACGATACCAAACCTCAGCTTCCCTCAGCCCATCCCATCTATCTCTGCTGGTCACCCACTTCGTGTTTCTATGCAACACATATCTTTCAACTATGCTATGATGTTTAACGTACAATTTCAATCTATCTTATCGAATAGAATCTACAGATTGCGTGTTAAAGATAAATAGTTTTACTAAGAGTATTAGTATATTAGTAATTGACTGACCCGGTCTCTCCAGATCTCCTAACAGTACTATTTCTAGGGTAAATGTTGGATCAATGCTATTCATTTTCAGCCATTCCTGAACCTGAGACCAGAAACAGGCTATGTGAGGGCAATACCAAAGGGTCTATAGATTCTGTAACCTCACAACGAAATCTGCAGAGCTTCGATGATTTTATGCCCCAAATATTCAACATTTTGTTGGTGGCAAGAATTCTATATAATAATTTTAGCTGAAAAGTCTTGAATCTTGCGTTGTTTTATATATCAACTCATACACCCTGTGCCATGGAATCGGTACATAAAAAATCATATTTTCCCGACTATTTAACCATGTGTATGGCACAGTTGTCAACATCCTGGTCCTCAAATGAAACTGGTATACGTTCCTATTTATGCTATTTTTATTCCTCCACCAGTTTCGATCCTTTATGTTGGGCAGACAGACCATTTCCCTACCTCCTCCCGCTGCCAACCGCCTTCTCCATTTTTGGGGCAATGCTGTAATCAATTGGTTGTACTCTTGGATTGAGCAGACCTTCCCGTACAATTCTGATTACTCCATGAAGGACAAAACTCTACCATTACAATATCATTTAAGAACAAAATACCCTTTTCAAACATCTTTCCCATAAATGTGATAGTTGATAAAATACCTGTATTTGAGTTCAGCCATAATATTTGTTGTAATATTTGTTCTGTCTTTTCAGGGGGATGAAATTGAAATTGTAGCCAGCTCTGCAATGCTTGTTTGAAAAATACAGATATTTTGAAAAAGGTATAATTTTCAATTAATCGAAAAATTTATTTTTAAACAATGGATGAGTTTTTCTTATTCATCTACTTGAGAACCATTTAGGGTTCAAATAAAACTTTTGAATGAGTGAAGCTTTTAGAGAGAGGTTTAGTGCTTTTATATTTAATAATCTCAACCCACCCTATTCATTATATAGATAGTCTCGTTTTTTTTGTCTGGTTTAGCGTCCCAGATAAAGCGAAATACTTTTTGCTCATATGCACAAATTTATTTACATCCCAGTTAGTGAGCATTTCTCCTTTGCCAAGATCATCCATCCACCTGACAGGTGTGGTATAACAAGCTGATTCATTATTATACAAATTACCTTGTACTGGGAACAATAATTCCACTATTAAATGTGCAGTTTTGTCACACAACCAATGCCACACAACCAATGCCACAGATGTCTCAAGTTCTGAGGGAGCGAGCAATTGGCATGCTGACTACATGAATGTCCACAAGAGCTGTTGCCAGAGAATTGAATGTTAATTCCTCTACCATAAGCCGCCTCCAACGTCGTTTTAGAGAATTTGGCAGCATGTCCGTCCTCACAACCTCAGACCACGTGTATGGTGTTATGTGGGTGAGCGGTTTTCTGATGTCAACGTTGTGAACAGAGTGCCCCATGGTGGTGGTGGAGTTATGGTATGGGCAGGCATAAGCTACTGACTACAAACACAATTGCATTTTATCGATGGCAATTTGAATGCACAGAGATACCTTGATGAGATCCATTGTCATGCCATTCATCCACCACCATAACCTCATGTTTCAGCATGATAATGCACGGCCCAATGTCACAGGGATCTTTACACAATTCCTGGAAGCTGAAAATGTCCCAGTTCTTCCATGGCCTGCATACTCACCAGACCCATTGAGCATGTTTGGGATGCTCTGGATTGATGTGTACGACAGTGTGTTCCAGTTTCCACCAATATCTGGCAACTTCACACAGAGATTGAAGAGGAGTGGGACAACATTCCACAGGCCACAATTAACAACATGATCAACTCTATGCGAATGAGATGTGTCGCTCTGCAGGAGGCAAATGGTGGTCAAACTGGATTCGGACTAGTTTTCTGATCCACGCCCCTACCTTTTTTTAAGGTATCTGTGACCAACATATACATATCTGTATTTCCAGTCATGTGAAATCCATAGGTTTGGGCCTAATTTATTTATTTAAATCGACTGATTTCCTTCAAGAACTGTAATTCAGTAAAAATCTTTGAAATTGTTGCATGTTGCATTTATATTTTTGTTCAGTATAATTTTGAGAATGCATTAGCTATTTCATATTTACCCACTTCTAGTAAACAATGGTCACTATTTTACAAGGAGGATTTTTGCTGTAGTCTGAATTATGAATAAAAACAATAGCCACTCAAAATGAGATGTTGTCAGAGTTTAATGATGAGCAACATTGGAGGCTTCCTTCCTCAGGGAGTGTCGCTGCTGAAGATAAGGGTTTCGCTTCACATGGCTGGATAGGATGTTTTCATTGAACATAACAACAGACAATGGGGTAACAATCAAGAAAAAAAATATGTCCAAATATAGTAACTCACGCTATTCATTTTGGATATACAAGTTCAGAGGCTCAGGATACCACTTGAGAGTACTTGAAACAAATGAGAGTACAGTAGCTACAATACCCAAGGAGGAATCATGGTGATACATATTCATTAGAAATGACAGAAGTATCAGAGTTACATTTCCTCTAACACTAGTAAACATTTAGAACATGACTATATATTGTTTAATGTATCTTCAATTGTTTTCCAAATAATCGTATAATCACAACCTGGGATTGAGAAGTGCTATCAGTGCTATGTTGTTATTTGGATATAAATAGCTTTTTGAAATTCAGAAACCCATTCAGATTTCATCCTCTCTGCACTCAACAAAAGGATTCATTTGATTTCATGACTGCAAAACTGCTTTTCATAACCCACAACAGTAGGCTTGATTACCAACAATGACGAGACAGCTTACAGGGAGGAGGCGAGTGCCCTAGCGGAGTGGTGCCAGGAAAATAACCTCTCCCTCAACATCAACAAAATGAAGGAGCTAATCGTGGACTTCAGGAGACAGCATCGTGCGCACACCACCATCCACATCAACGGGAAGCTCCAAGTTCCTTGGCGTACACATCACTGACAATCTGAAATGGTCCACCCACACAGACAGTGTGGTGAAGAAGGCGCAACAGTGCCTCATCAACCTCAGGAGGATGAAGAATTTCCCTCAAAAACCTTTACAGATGTACAATTGAGAGCATCCTGTCGAGCATCCTGTCGGGCTGTATCACCACCTAGTATAGCAACTGCACAGCCCGCATTCACAGGGCTCTCCAGAGGGTTGTGCGGTCTGCCCAACGCTTCACCGGGGGCACACTGCCTGCCCTACAGGACACCTACAGCACCCGACGTCACAGGAAGGCCAAAAAGATCATCAAGGACATCAATCACACGAGCCAAGGCCTGTTCACCCCACTGTCATCCAGAAGGCAAGGTCAGTACAGGTGCAGCAAAGCTGAGACTGAGAGACTGAAAACAGCTTCTATCTCAAGGCCATCAGACTGTTAAATAGCCATCATTAGCTGGCTACCACCCGGTTACTCAACCCTGCATCTTAGAGGCTGCTGCCATATATATATAGACATGGAATCACTGGTCACTTTAATAATGGAAAACTCTTAACTTTAATCATGTTTACATACTGTTTTACTCATTTCATATGTATATACTGTATTCTACCTTATTCTAGTCAATGCCACTCTGACATTGCTCGTCCTAATGTTTATATATTTCTTAATTCCATTCTTTTACTTTTAGATTTGTGTGTATTGTTGTGAATTATTAGATACAAAAGCATTTCACTACACCTGCAATAACATCTGCTAATTCTGTGTACACGACCAATCAAATTTGATTATTCAATGTTGACTTCCAAGTTCTTCAATTAAGACTTAAAGTTCAAAAGTACGAGGCATATTTCTGAAATGATCAATACTCCTTCTAGTATTACAGATTAAACTCTGCAACTATTGAACACGGCAGCATCACTATAACATGGGAAGACTAAAAACACTAACGTGCTGCAGCAGCGAGCCATTTTTGGCAGCACACAACAGAACTGCCTAGGCCTCAAATTAAATCAACTTGAACCCCCCCCCTCAAAAAAAAGTTAAGGCCCATTTTCTTCCCTGCAGAGTTGTTCCATTAGTAAGTAACCCCTTATCTCTGCATTCCCGTCCAGATAAGAATAGGCGTTGCCATTCACTCTTTTTACAGCATTGGGGAAGAAATCAGCTCCAGACACCATACCTTAGGAAACTCTACTGATTTGGCTGTGCTGCTGCGTTTCCAACCATACAGTGGTTTGAGGAGGACATCATTATAAGCATCAATGAGCATTTGTCCTCATTGACTAAGTGTTATGAAGAATAATTTGTTTAGTGCAAAAGTAAGGAGGGATACATTATTACAGCACACTTTTTATTAAGAATTCCATGTTTAAGAATACAGACCAATTCCTGTAGTAATAGCCCTACATTTCAAAAAATGTGCTGTC
The DNA here is from genome assembly GCF_057628025.1 of Oncorhynchus mykiss. Taxonomy (NCBI): domain Eukaryota; kingdom Metazoa; phylum Chordata; class Actinopteri; order Salmoniformes; family Salmonidae; genus Oncorhynchus; species Oncorhynchus mykiss. Next base: position 74,096,296 of record NC_143046.1, on the reverse strand, counting down.
ATTTTCCTAAATCAAAGTCCTAGATCAAGAAATGCTCAGTCATTTTGACTTCATTAACAGGCACTGTTCAGTGCCTCATTTCCCAGTTGTGATATAACTTAAGCGTTACAATGATCGTACCAGATGCATCATTATTCACGAGACAACTTTTGACAAGTGTTTCCCAAACAAGCACGTAAAGAGAACGTTTGCTAAGTGAGTTGTTAAATCATGTATCAGTACTGGTAGGATGGAAAGAAAAGCAGCGCTGCTCTAGGATCAGCTTTTTCGATTCTTATCTTACCGTAACATTATATTTATTACACAATACTAATGGATCAGCTCCAAGAGAGATATTACCACCTATGGCTGCAAAAAGGCTATTGATGTTGGCTTATTATGCTTATCCAATAATAATGCACTGAATCACAGATTGGGAACATCATTGCACACATGTTGTCACACATCATGAAACGCATTGAGGCAAAAATTAGAGAAAGTAGCAGATTAATAGCAAAATAGAACTTGTAGATGTGCAAAGGTTTTTAAGAGCTACGTTCCTAACACCTCGGCTACTTAAGATACTAAAGATACAGCATAAGAAGGTTATAATGATGATCTTAAGGCTACAAAGGCTCTGAGAAACGAGGCCCATATATGTAGAGGTCCCTTAAGTAGACTTTAAACTGTGTTCATCTCACATGATATTTACCAGGAGATTATTGGGATATCTGATGGGTTGTTTCTTAATGTCCCAACTAATCAGTAGTGGTCAGAGGACAACCATGAGCAAGTGGGTACCAAGATAACCTACGACAGCACAATAGATTGAACAACAGCCCAAACAGCGATGACGGCTAGCGATTCCGATTTCTTATTGTTTACTGAGTAGTGAGCCAATCTGCTTGGAGATTTACACAGCTTTTCAACCGTGAGCTCTAGCCACTTCATTTCCATTCTCTGGGCTATTTATTGTGTGCAGGCAGTGCTGTATTATGTATTGTGTGGTTTATTGTTCTCTGAAAAAGAAGGGTTTTGTTTCATCTGTGATTTCCACAGTAATGGGCTCAGTCCCTCTGGATGTTGTCGTCATCACAGAATACTGAGGAAATAACTGATAAATCCTTCCAGAATGTCCACCAGCACCTGCATGCGTGAGGGAGCCAGATGACATGGTCGCTGCTTGTATCCCATCGAGTTCACAGTGATTGGAGGACTCACCATTGTGTGTCCTGAACTGCCCTGGCTTAACCTTAAAATTATAAGATCACTTTGGCTAACAACTGGGTTCCTCTTGGATTCAGACTTTATTGTTCTTGTCATAGTGATGATGGAACTGCTGTAGTACAGTACATTGGTGTTTGTGAACTGAAGTCTCTTTATTCCTTTTATTATTTCAGTTTGATCAAAATACTGTATTACTGTGACAGAGTGTTTGAAGATGGCTACCTGTACCTCCTCTCGTTCCCTGCCTTTTCACATTTCCCTGCTTCCCTCTTCACTACTTCAAAACCCAATTTCTCTGACACTCAAGAGGAATTAAGCATGTAGAACAATACTATAGGTGGATTTAAAATCAATGGAACTGTAGCTTGTTGGTATTTGCTGTGTTGTGAATATTTGAAATGCCTGCTTAATTGTTGTCTGAAAAGAAGGGTTTTGTTTCATCTGTGATTTCCATAGTAATGGCCTCAGTCTCTCTGGACTTTGTCGTCATCACAGAATACTGAGGAAATTACTGATATGCCGACCGTATTATCTCCCAAGAGAACTCTCCTCCGTTACTGTCACAGCCGTGTATATCCCCCCGCAAGCTGATACCAAGACGGCCATCAAGGAACTTCACTGGACTTTATCCTTTTGTGACTAGGGGGCAGTATTTTCATTTTTGGGAAAATAACATTCCCGTAGTAAACGGGATATTTTGTCAGGACAAGATGCTAGAATATGCATATAATTGACAGCTTAGGATAGAAAACACTCTAATGTTTCCAAAACTGTAAAAATATTGTCTGTGAGTATAACAGAACTGATATTGCAGGTGAAAGCCTAAGAAAAATCCAATCCGGAAGTGCCTCATGTTTCGAAAGCGCTGCGTTCCAATGCGTCCCTATTAAGCAGTGAATGGGCTATCAACCAGATTACTTTTTCTCCGTATTCCCCAAGGTGTCTACAGCATTGTGACGTAGTTTACGCATTTATGTTGAAGAATACCCGTAAGCGGCTACATTGCGCAACTGGTCACCTGATGGCTCCCAGAGTGATTTTCGCGTAAAATACAGAGGTAGCCATTATTCCAATCGGTCCTACTGATAAAACAATTGTCCCGGTGAATATATTATCGAATATATATTTGAAAAACACCTTGAGGATTGATTATAAACAACGTTTGCCATGTTTCTGTCGATATTATGGAGCTAATTTGGAATATTTTTCGGCGTTTTCGTGACTGCAATTTCCGGGCGATTTCTCAGCCAATTTCTCAGAACAAACGGAGCTATTTCGCCTACAAAAATATTATTTGTGGAAAAAAGGAACATTGGCTATCTAACTGGGAATCTCGTGAGTGAAAACATCCAAAGCTCATCAAAGGTAAACAATTTAATTTGATTGCTTTTCTGATTTCCGTGACCAAGTTACCTGCTGCAAGCTGGACAAAATGCTATGCTAGACTATCGATAAACTTACACAAATGCTTGTCTAGCTTTGGCTGTAAAGCATATTTTGAAAATCTGAGATGACAGGGTGATTAACAAAAGGCTAAGCTGTGTCTCAATATATTTCACTTGTGATTTTCATGAATAGGAATATTTTCTATGAATATTTATGTCCGTTGCGTTATGCTAATTAGTGTCAGTCGATGATTACGCTCCCTCACGCGGGATGGGGAGTCATTAGAGGTTATGCAAACTGGAAACCACATATCCTGAGGCCGCATTTATTGTATTTGGGGATTTTAACAAAGCTAATTTGAGAAGAAGGCTACATAAATTCAGCATTTCGAATGCAGTACACGAGCAAGTAACACGCTCGACCACTGCTACTCTAACTTCCGCGATGCATACAAGGCCCTCCCCTGCCCTCCTTTTGGCAAATCTGACCATGACTCGATCTTGTTGCTCCCCTCCTATAAGCAAATACTAAAACAGGAAGCGCCCATGGTTAGGTCTATCCAACGCTGGTCTGACCAATCGGATTCCACACTTCAAGATTGCTTTGATCACGTGGACTGGGATATGTTCCGGGTAGCCTCACATAACAACATTGACACATACGCTGACTCAGTGAGCGAGTTTATAAGGAAGTGTATAGGAGAGGTTGTACCCACTGTGACTATTAAAATCTTCCCTAACCAGAATCCGTGGATTGATAGCAGCATTCTTGAAAAACTGAAAGCATGTACCGCCGTATTTAATTGTGGCAAGGCAACTGGGAGTATGGTCAAATGCAAACAGTGTAGTTATTCCCTCCGTAAGGCAATCAAAAAAATCAAAGCATCAGGTTAATGACAATATGGAGGTGCAATTCAATGGCTCAAACACGAGAAGTATGTGGCAGGGTCTACAGACAGTCACGGATTACAAAAAGAAAACCAGCCCCGTCGCGGACATCGAAGTCTTACTTCCAGACAAATTAATCAACTTCTTTGGGCACTTTGAGGACAATACAGTGCCACCAACGCGAACCGCTACCAAAGACTGTGGGCTCTCATTCTCCGTGGCCGACGTGAGTAAAATATTTAAACATGTTAACCGTCGCAAGGCTGCCGGCCCAGACGGCATCCCTGGCCATGTCCTCAGAGCATGCGCAGACCAGCTGGCTGGTGTGTTTACGGACATATTCAATCAATCCCTATCCCAGTCTGCTGTCCCCACATGATTCAAGATGGCCACCATTGTTCCTGTTCCCAAGAAAGCCAAGGTAACTAAACTAAATGACTATCGCCCCGTAGCACTCACTTCTGTCATCATGAAGGGCATTCCGATACTAGTCAAGGATCATATCACCTCCACCCCACCTGTCACCCTAGAACCACTTCAATTTGCTTACCACCCCAATAGGTCCACAGACAATGCAATCACCATCACACTACACACTGCCCTATGCCATCTGGACAAGAGGAATACCTATGTAAGAATGCTGTTCATTGACTACAGCTCAGCATTCAACACCATAGTACCCTCCAAACTCTTCATTAAGCTTGAGTTCCTGGGTCTTGACCCCACCCTGTGCAATTGGGCCCTGGACTTCCTAACGGGCCGCCCCCAGGTGGTGAAGGTAGGAAACAATATCTCCACTCTGCTGATCCTCAACGCTGGTGCCTCCAACTCAATCGTCAAGTTTGCAGACGACACAACAATGGTACGCTTGAATACCAACAACAACGAGACGACCTACAGGGAGGAGGTGAGGGCCCTCGGAGAGTGGTGTCAGGAAAATAACCTCTCACTCAATGTCAGCAAAACAAAAGAGATGATCGTGGACTTCAAGAAACAGCAAAGGGAGCACCCCCCTATCCTCATCGACGGGAAAGCAGTGGAGAAGGTGGAAAGTTTTAAGTTATTTTGTGTACATACCACCGACAAACTGAAATGGTCCACGCACAGTGTGGTGAAGAAGGCACAACAGCGCCTCTTCAACCTCAGGTGGCTGAAAAAATCTGTCTTGTCACCGAAAACCCTCACTAACTTTTACAGATGCACAATTGAGAGCATCCTGTCGGACTGTATCACCGCCTGGTACGGCAACTGCACCGCACACAGCCGCAGGGCTCTCCAGAGGGTGGTGCGGCATGCATAACGCATCACCGTTGGCAAACTACCTGCCCTCCATCAAGGACAATAACCACCCGAGCCACTTCCTGTTAACCCCATATCCATCCATTCCAAGAATGTTTACATATCTCGCATTACTTATCTAATTTGTATATAATGTATACTGTATACTACACTATCTATTCTATACTATCTATTGCAACTTAGCTGCTCTGTCACTGCTCATCCATATATGTATATATTCTTATCCCATTCCTTGACTAGATTGTGTGTATTAGGTTTTGTCGTGGAATTTGTTAGATATTAGATTTTGTTGTGGAATTGTTAGATATTACCTGTTAGATACTGCTGTACTGTCAGATCTAGAAACATAAGCATTTCGCTACACTCACAGTAACATCTGCTAACCATGTGTATGTGACCAATTAAATTTGAGCCAGAGCGCCAAGTCTAGTTCCAAAAGGTTCCTTAATAGCTTCTACCCCCAAGCCATAAGACTGCTGAACAATTAATCAAATGGCCACCCGGACTATTTACATTGAGCCCCCCCTTTGTTTTTAAACTGCTGCTACTCGCTGTTTATTATCTATGCATAGTCACTATTACCTTTGTCGAGGTAATACAAACCTGTACCCTCGCACATTGACTCAGTACCCTGGACCTCCTGTATATAGCCTTGTTTTGTTATGTAATTTTGTTGATTGTTTTTTTTTATTTTTATTTACTTTAATTTATTTAGTAAATATTTTCTTAACTCTATTTCTTGAACTGCATTGTTGGTTAAGGGCTTGTAAGTAAGCATTTCACGGTAAGGTCTACCTACACCTGCTGTATTCGGTGCATGTGACAAATACAATTTCATTTGAGTTTAACAAATATGCATGCATACTGTTGGAATCGGCTAAACTTTGAACGTTGAGATATTAAATAAATGATAGCCTTGGAAAGAAAGAGTTTGTAAAAAGCCAGAAGGCTTTGGAATGTGTTTGATGGAGGAGAGGAGTGTGATGTGTTGATATAGGGAAGACAGATGGATATCTGTGGATTAGGAGGTGAGGGGTGAGGTCAGTTCCCCTTCTTTCCTGTGGGGCCATAAACTGTAAGGAGGAGTGTCTTAAATAGGATGCATATAAACTGTGCTGTCTGAAATGTTTTGCTGTCTGATTTCAGCTGTACAGAAACTTTGGGAAGAATAAACGTGGTTAAAGCTTCTCTACTGTCCGTGGGTTATTTACTCTGAAAAATAGGAACCTAACAATATACAGTACCAGTCAAAAGATTGGACACACCTACTCATTCCATGGTTGTTCTTTATTTCTACTATTCTCTACATTGTAGAATAATAGTGAAGACATCAAAACTATGAAATGACACATATGGAATCATGTAGTAACATGTAGTATTATTTGTTATATTTGAGATTCTTCAGAGTAGCCACCATTGGCCTTATGACAGCTTTGCACACTCTTGGCATTCTCTCAACCAGCTTATTGAGGTAGAGGGTAAGTTCACTAGAGTTACTAGCCACAGAATTTCTAGACCAAATAAATGCTTCGCAATGACCAAGTAACAGACACATCTCAACATCAACTGTTCAGAAAAGACTGTATGAATCAGGCCTTCACGGTCGATTTGCTGCAAAGAAACCACTACTAAAGGAAACCAAAAAGAAACAGAGACTTGCTTGGGCCAAGAAACACGAGCAACGGACATTAGACTGATAGAAATCTGTCCTTTGGTCTGATGAGTCCAAATGTTAGATTTTTGGTTCCAACTGCCGTGTCTTTGTGAGATGCCAAGTAGGTGAATGGAGGATCTCCACATGTGTGGTTTCCACCATGAAGCATGAAGGAGGAGGTGTGATGTTGTAGGGGTGCTTTGCTGGTGACACTGTCAGTGATTTATTTAGAATTCAAAGCACACTTAACCAGCATGGCTACCACAGCATTCTGCAGCGATACTCCATCCCATCTGGTTTGCGCTTAGTGGGACTATAATTTGTTTTTCAACAGGACAATGACCCAACACACCTCCAGGCTGTGTAAGGGCTATTTGACCAAGAAGGAGAGTGATGGAGTGCTGCATCAGATGACCTGGCCTCCACAATCACCTGACCTCAACCCAATTTAGATGGTTTGGGATGAGTTGAACCACAGAGTGAAGATAAAGCATCAAACAAGTGCCCAACATATGTGGGAACTCCTTCAAGACTGTTGGAAAAGCATTCCAGGTGAAGCTGGTTGAGAGAATGCCAAGAGTGTGCAAAGCTGTCATCAAGGCCAAGTGTGGCTGCTTTGAAGAATCTCAAATATTAAAAATATTTTGATTTGTTTAACACTTTTTTGGTTAGCACATGATTACATATGTGTTATTCTACAATATTGAAAATAGTAAAAATAAAGAAAAACCCTTGAATGAGTAGGTGTCCAAACTTTTGACTGGTACTGTACATTACACATTTATGATTGCTTTGATTGGCTTGGAATTATTGGTTTGATGACTTCTATAGCTTGATTTATTGTGCTTTGTGTACTGCTGTATCGCTATGTGCGGGTGTCTTATTATGTCTAGTTATGTGTGTGATGGTGAAAGTGTTTCTCTGCTGTCACTGTAGCTGTCCTGTCCTTGGGGAGTGTACCTGCCTGTAGGTGTTTCAGGAGGAAGCAAGGTTACAGTGAAGAACCACTGGGTGATCGATCCTGTCATCTCTCTGAAGATTGAAACACCTGCTGGGCCTAGGGAGGGAAAAGAGATCTTCAGCCACATGCACAGGCACATGCACACACACACACATACATAACGGTTACCTCTATTGTGATAATCCTCAACACTACCTCAACACTACTTAAAAGATATTCACGCAGGTGAAATGAAACAAAATGGCACCCGAAATACATACATAGTGAGATGGTGTAGCATGCTGGGCCTGATGGGGTGGAAGCAGAGCACAGTGGAGGGAGGAAAGTAACCTCTGACCGCAGCCCTAGGCAGGAGGCTGTATTTCAGTCTCTTCGCTCTGTTTCCTCCATCCCTCCTCTCAGCACTTTCTGTCTGTCCATCACCGAAGGGCAGGACCTGACTCTGGAATAGCTTCCTTCCGTGTGTTACCTACTGTCCACAGAGGGTAATGTGTGTCGTATGATGTATGCACCTGCAGCCACACAGACAGGGCCCAAAGCACACCTAAACTACAGGAGCTCACACCTATATCCTCCAGCCTCACAAAACCAATACATTTCCCCTCCAGTCATATGAGCCATGACCTACCAACATCGACCAACAACCAAACAACAACACATCTATTCAGAGCCTCTACCAAGAAACATTGCCACAAAGTCATGCTGTTAATGTAGCTAGATATCAGGGTGAGACTTATGAATCACAAGATTCCACAAATACAGTGCCTTGCGAAAGTATTCGGCCCCCTTGAACTTTGCGACCTTTTGACACATTTCAGGCTTCAAACATAAAGATATAAAACTGTATTTTTTTGTGAAGAATCTACAACAAGTGGGACACAATCATGAAGTGGAACGACATTTATTGGATATTTCAAACTTTTTTAACAAATCAAAAACTGAAAAATTGGGTGTGCAAAATTATTCAGTCCCGTTAAGTTAATACTTTGTAGCGCCACCTTTTGCTGCGATTACAGCTGTAAGTCGCTTGGGGTATGTCTCTATCAGTTTTGCACATCGAGAGACTGAAATTTTTTTCCCATTCCTCCTTGCAAAACAGCTCGAGCTCAGTGAGGTTGGATGGAGAGCATTTGTGAACAGCAGTTTTCAGTTCTTTCCACAGATTCTCGATTGGATTCAGGTCTGGACTTTGACTTGGCCATTCTAACACCTGGATATGTTTATTTTTGAACCATTCCATTGTAGATTTTGCTTTATGTTTTGGATCATTGTCTTGTTGGAAAACAAATCTCCGTCCCAGTCTCAGGTCTTTTGCAGACTCCATCAGGTTTTCTTCCAGAATGGTCCTGTATTTGGCTCCATCCATCTTCCCATCAATTTTAACCATCTTCCCTGTCCCTGCTGAAGAAACGCAGGCCCAAACCATGATGCTGCCACCACCATGTTTGACAGTTGGGATGGTGTTCAGGGTGATGAGCTGTGTTGCTTTTACGCCAAACATAACGTTTTGCATTGTTGCCAAAAAGTTCAATTTTGGTTTCATCTGACCAGAGCACCTTCTTCCACGTTTGGTGTGTCTCCCAGGTGGCTTGTGGCAAACTTTAAACGACACTTTTTATGGATATCTTTAAGAAATGGCTTTCTTCTTGCCACTCTTCCATAAAGGCCAGATTTGTGCAATATACGACTGATTGTTGTCCTATGGACAGAGTCTCCCACCTCAGCTGTAGATCTCTGCAGTTCATCCAGAGTGATCATGGGCCTCTTGGCTGCATCTCTGATCAGTCTTCTCCTTGTATGAGCTGAAAGTTTAGAGGGACGGCCAGGTCTTGGTAGATTTGCAGTGGTCTGATACTCCTTCCATTTCAATATTATCGCTTGCACAGTGCTCCTTGGGATGTTTAAAGCTTGGGAAATCTTTTTGTATCCAAATCCGGCTTTAAACTTCTTCACAACAGTATCTCGGACCTGCCTGGTGTGTTCCTTGTTCTTCATGATGCTCTCTGCGCTTTTAACGGACCTCTGAGACTATCACAGTGCAGGTGCATTTATACGGAGACTTGATTACACACAGGTGGATTGTATTTATCATCATTAGTCATTTAGGTCAACATTGGATCATTCAGAGATCCTCACTGAACTTCTGGAGAGAGTTTGCTGCACTGAAAGTAAAGGGGCTGAATAATTTTGCACGCCCAATTTTTCAGTTTTTGATTTGTTAAAAAAGTTTGAAATATCCAATAAATGTCGTTCCACTTCATGATTGTGTCCCACTTGTTGTTGATTCTTCACAAAAAAATACAGTTTTATATCTTTATGTTTGAAGCCTGAAATGTGGCAAAAGGTCGCAAAGTTCAAGGGGGCCGAATACTTTCGCAAGGCACTGTATTAGTCACTGTCTCTGATTGGGAACCATATTAAGGTAGTCTGTTTTGTGTTGGGTTTTGTGGGTGGTTGTTTCCTGTCTTCTGTCTTTGTGTCTATGCACCAGATAGGACTGTTTCGGTTTTTCACATTTGTTGTTTTGGTATTGTGTAGTGTTCACGTTTATGGTCTTTATTAAACATGTTGAACTCTGACAACGCTGCATTTTGGTCCTCCTCTCCTTCAACGGAGCAAAACCGTTACAGAACCACCCACACCCAACTTACCAAGCAGCGTGGTAACAGGCAGCGGAAGCAGGAGCAGCGAAATAGGGAGGAATGGATATGGGAGGACGTTTTGGACGGCAAGGGTTGCTACACATGGGAGGAGATCCTGGCGGGAAAGGATCGCCTCCCATGTGAACAGGTGGAGGTAGCTAGGAGAGCAGAAGCAGCCGGAGAGAGGAGCCGGCAATACGAGGGAACACGGCTGGCAAGGAAGCCCGAGAGGCAGCCCCAAACATTTATTGGGGGGGAAGCACACGGGGAGTGTGGCCAAGGCAGGTAGGAGTCCTGCGCCAGCTTCCCGTGCTTACCGGAGTGAGAGAGGACATTGTACTGGTCAGGCACCGTGTTATGCTGTAGAGGGCACGGTGTCCCCAATACGCGTGCTTAGCCCGGTGGGGTACATTCCTGCTCCTCGTATAGGCCAGGCTAGGTTGATCTCCAGTGCGTCTCCATGGGCCGGCATACATGGCACCAGCCTTACGCATGGTGTCCCCGGTTAGCCTGCACAGCCCAGTGCGGGCTATTCCACCTTGCCGCACTGGGTGGGCTACGGGGAGCATTCAACCAGGTAAGGTTGGGCAGGCTCGATGCTCCAGATCTCCAGTACGACTTCTCGGGCCAGTCTATCCAGTACCACCTCCACGCACCAGCCCTCTGGTGGCAGCCCCCCGCACCAGGCTGTCTCTCCGTCTCATCCCTATGGGTGCTCCCGCCTTTTCAGCGCTGCCAGAGCCTTCCTCCTCTCCAGAGCTGCTAGAGTCTCCTGCCTGTCCAGAGCTGCTAGAGTCTCCCGCCTGTCCATTGCTCAGTTTGGCCGAGCGGCCAGCTCAAGGAAGAGTCTTGGTGGTTCCAAACTCCTTCTATTTAAGAATTATGGATGCCATGCCACTGTGTTCTTGGGGACATTCAGTGCTTCAGAAATGTGTTGGTACCTTTCCCCAGATCTGTGCTACGAGACAATCCTGTCTCGGAGCTCTATGGACAATTCCTTCAACCTCATGGCTTGGTTTTTGCTCTGAAATGCATTGTCAACTGTGGGACCTTTTCAAATCATGTCCAATCAGTTGAATTTACCACAGGTGGACTCCAAAGTAGTAGAAACATCTCAAGGATTATCAATGGAAACAGGATGCACCTGAGCCCAATTTCGAGTCTCATAGAAAAGGGTCTGAGTACTTACGTAAATAAGGTATATCTGTTTCTTATTTTTAGTACATTTTCTAAAAACCTGTCATTATGGGGTTTTGTGTATAGACTGATGAGGAAAAAAATGTGATTTAATCCCTTTTAGAATAAGGCTGAAGCGTAACATAATGTGGAAAAAGTCAAGGAGTCTGAATACTTTCCAAATGCACTGTATATTTGGAAATGTGTTTTAGGTAATTGTCCTGCTGAAAGGTTTCCCAGTGTCTGTGTAAAGCAGACTGAACTACGTTTTCCTCTAGGATTTTGCCTTTGCTTAGCTCTATTCCGTTTATTTTTATTACCAAAAAAAAATCCTCCCTGGACCTTGCCGATGACAAGCAAACCTATAACATGATGCAGCCACCACCATGCTTGAAAATATGAAGAGTGGTACTCAGTGATGTATGGTTTCGATTTGCCCCAAACATAACACTTTGTTTTCAGGACAAGAAGTTAATTTCTTTGCCAGATTTTTTGCAGTTTTACTTTACTGCCTTATTGCAAACAGGACGCATGTTTTTGAATATTTTTATTCTGTAAAGGCTTCCTTCTTTTCACTCTTTCAATTAGGTTACTTTTTTGGAGTAACTACAATTGTCACGCCCTGACCTTGAAAAGCCATTTTATTTCTCTATTTGGTTAGGTCAGGGTGTGATGTGGGGTGGGCATTCTATGTTTTGTATTTCTGTATGTTTGGCCGAGTGTGGTTCCCAATCAGAGGCAGCTGTCTATTGTTGTCTCTGATTGGGAATCATACTTAGGCAGCCTGTTTTGCCACCTTAGTTGTGGGTAGTTGTCTGTGTTAGTGGCCTGTATAGCCCTAGTCAGCTTCACGTTAGTTTTTGTTGTTTCTTGTTTTATTGGCAACATTTTTTAACATTAAAGGAAAATGTACGCTCACCACGCTGCACCTTGGTCCGGTCATTTCCCTGACGAAGTTCGTGACAACAATGTTGTTTAGCCATCCTCAGTTATCTCCTATCACAGCCATTAAACTCTGTAACTGTTTTAAAATCACTACTGGCCTCATGGTGAAATCCCTGAGCGGTTTCCTATCTCTCCAGCAACTTAGTTTGGAAGAGCTCCTGTATCTTTGTAGGTATTGGGTGCATTGATACACCATCCAAAGTGTAATTAATATCTGCAACATGCTCAAAGGGATATTCAATGTCTGCTTTTGTTTTTTATCCATCTACCAATAGGTGCCCTTATTTGCGAACATTTGGCTGGTCTTTGTGGTTGCATCTGTAATTGAAATTCACTGCTCGATTGAGGGACCTTACAGCTAATTGTATGTGTGGGGTACAGAGACGGGGCAGTCATTTAAAAATCATGTTAAATACTATTATTGCACACAGAGTGAGTCCGTGCTGTATCCAGGCTGTATCACAACCGATCATGATTGGGAGTCCCATAGGACGGCGCACAATTGGCCCAGCGTTGTCCGGTTTTGGCCGGTGTAGGCCGTCATTGTAAATAAGATTTGTTCTTAACTGACTTGCCTAGTTAAAAGGTTAAATAAAAAATGTAAATAAATTAAATGCAACTTATGTGACTTGTTAAGCACATTTTGAACTTATTGATTTTCATTTTAAATGAATTTGTAAAAATGTCTAAAAACATAATTCTACTTTGACCTTATGGGGTGTAGGCCAGTGACAAAATCTCAACTTAATACATTTTCAATTCAGTATGTAACAACAAAATGTAGAAAAACAGTCAAGGGGTGGCATGTGAATACTTTCTGTACTATGTTACCTAATGATGATAGCACCTTGAATCGCTCAATTAATCACACATGATTACTGCTAGCAGGCAACACTGCTGCAAAAAAAAGATGTCTCTTAGATAGCAATCACCTGACTCTCTCGGAATTCAGCAGTGGGTACAGTCCGGGTGGGGGGTGGTTGGGGTGGAGGCTCAATTTTTGTTTCTTTTGCATGCTGGGTTTACTGTTACTTTTCTATTCTCAAATACGATCATAATGATCAATACTTTATATTTATGTACCTTTTTTGAGTGGCAGCCAACATTAAAATGCGAACTGAGTATAAGATTGTATACGTTTCTGTAGCCCCCAAAAGAAATACAAATGTGGTTTAAAATTTTTTTTATGTACTACATTATTGGCAATGTATTACATTATAAATGCAAAAGTTATTACATTATTAGCAGTTATTACATTATCAGTTGCTAAAAGGGTTCAAAAAGTTGTACATGGAACCAAAAAGGGTTCTTCAATGGGGACAGCCAAAGAACCCTTTTGGATTCTAGATAGCACCTTTTTCTAAGAGTGAACCGTTCCATTCCCTCCCATAACAGATAAGAGGAGATGACAGAAAATGTCCATTCGAAAGTCATGAATTGAAAGTGTACTCATTAAAGCATACACTAAGATGAAAGATATCTATGATATAGCCTTTGATAATATTATACCTTTCGAGAGTTATTGCGTGTGATGGCGATAAATGTGTTATTATACTATAAACTTGATAGACTATGTACATGAAATGTTCAGCTATGTCACATGCTAATAATGGAAGGTAGTAAACCGAGAGAGAGTATGGAGAATCCTACTATAGCCTATATTTCCACTATTCTAAGATCTTGGTGCTGTAACTCAAACCATTCACACTAATATAACTTAAACTCAAAATGGAAACAGAGTGCCCATTTATCAGAGTAGTTATCTTTTCATTTCAGATGTATTCTGTACGAGAGGGGCATACATTCTTAATATGTTCAGTGATGTAGCTAGCTAGTAGCCTGTTGGAAACATTTAATGGGGGACCCAGTGAAGATGCTAATAGCTGGCTACTGTGTCTATATTGTGGTTCGTTCCTTAATGCCTCTCAGTTAAAGTGAAGATCCAAGCAGCAGGGAAAGCCATTATTCATGTGGCTAAATATCCAGTGGAAAATAAACATCCCCTCTTGTGACTATTTGCATATCACTTACTTTATTTATCACTTAAATATATCTCTCTCTCTTAAAGTACCACTGAAATCTCTCAGATACATGTTGCACTTGCCACCCAATTCCCAAAAGAGGGAGTCAATTCTTCGTGTTTCGGGTTAAGCCATTGTATCAAATCATTGGGTAAAAGCAGTCTTTTTAACAGTTAGAGAACAATAACTGCTTCTCCGGTGCTATTGTCTGTTACATCTGAATTCCTCCTGTTATTGAGATCTGTGGCTGCTGAAGAGAGGCCAGAGGCAGAGAGAAAGAGCAGTGGTAGGTAGAGAAGGCCATTGTCTGAGCTCCAAACTTCCATTAAAACTTACAGTTGAAATGGATGTCCTCAAGCTTCTCAATAGGAGATTTTGCATATACAAGTAAGCTTAAAATCCTTCATTTAAATGACATTTATTATGAAAGGAATCATCATATCCTGGAGTGATTCACTTCTGTCATGAAGAAGAAGAAGTCAGTAACATGAGGCTCTGGGTTTGTACTGAGGATGTGAGATGAGAAAGTGCAATAGTGCCCCCTGGGTGTATTTTGCGGTACTGCTTCATGCATCGTCAATATGACTCAATGGTGGTTTATGATTAATGCAATACCCTTACTATTTATGCAATAACCACTGAGGAATACATATGTACTGAGGGAGAGAAAGCACTACAGGCCTATCTGGGCATTGTCTCTGTTCTGTGACCTTGTCTGTGATAAGATAGTTAGTCTGGCCCCAATATGACTACAGCAAGCTGGACTTGCCTACTCCAACATTCTAAGAGTCTGTGTTTAGACTGTGTACCATCTGGACAGTAAGACTAGTTGGTAATTGGGCATCCAGCAGCAACACAATGTATCACTTTGACTTCAAGTGTGATCTCCATGGACACACCTCAACTCACAACCCCTTACTAGTTCACCTGTGACAGCTTGGATAGATAGACACAGTTCAGTGTTGTTCATATGTAATAGACATAACCTGAAGTGCACACTGAAACATAAGCCTCTAGGGTAAAGTCCTATTCCTCTAATAAGCAGCAACAGCATTGCTTTCTGTAAACATGTCAGCAGCATGGGTGCTTGGTGTAGAGGTTGTGACAACACTGCTGGAGGTAATGTGATACGTCCGTGAAGATGCTCAGTGGAGGGGGGGCTACCTCTTGGTATATTTGCGCCAACAGACACTGCAGTGAGAACATGCATGTTTAGTATTTGTACTGTATGTGATCGCTGTGGAAATTGAACCCATAACCTTTGGCATTGCTAACACCACCATCTTACCAACTAACCACACAGGACCATGGTGGTTTACATGGTGCTGGGCTTTAGTGTGAGAATGACAGAATGGAGATGGAATGTGTTTCAAGCTGCTGCTAACCTCTAACCTCTAACCTTGCTCCCTTGGTGACCGTGATGCCCCCCTGCCTCGCTACCAGACAGGGGTAAATTGATTCACAACAGCCTAAGAGGTGTCATTATAGATTACCATCGATGTTGAACAGCTCATGTTGTTGATGTTAGCTCAATCTGGGAAGAAGGGATAAAAGTTAAGGGGGGGGGGGTCGATCGGGAAAGGGTGGTTCTACTGTCTCAGAGGTTGAGGCTAATTTCTGACGGCAGACTCAACGAGGTAGAACCTGACATAGCAGCTGTCATACCAGGAGACAATTGTGGCATACTTAAGGGGCGATCAGCCTTATACTTTTGGCAGTTGACAGTACCCTGTTATAACCCTTTTATAACCCTGTTATGAAGCCTGCCATGCTTCATATCCCCCCATAAACTGTGTATCATCATCACAGCTATAGCTTTGACTGACACACACATAGTGCCCGCCCGCAGAGATCAACCACAATATTTTCTATGTATAGAATCACTATGCAGTAATGAGTTTTGCATCCACACGATTGAGAGTGGAACAGTTGGTGCGACAAAGAATATTTTGTACAGGCAAGATGTCATCCCTTCCTCTGGCAGTGTGTGTAAAAGCAAATTAAAGGATAAAGAAAAGCTCATCACTATAGGTCTTATCATCCTTGAGAGTTCTAACAGCGAGACACGCCAGCATCCCAGAAACAGGACTGACATTCTCTCATTTAAGTGAGGTCTGAGCCACTGCTCGAATGTCATTCAGCTCTTGGTTCTGTTTCAGCCCAGCATTTGGTCGGTCAGTGGGAGATAGTGTACAAAATAGCACCGGGATTCAAGCATTTAAATATTTAATCATTATATTTCTCTCCGTTGCCCAATATGTTTCTGAAATAACATGTTTAAAACATGATTTTTCATCAATTGACACTTTAATTTATTGATATCCGGCTGTGCACCGAGGAGACCTTTTTGTGTAACTATTCCCTCTGAGCCACTCTCTCATAACCAAAACATTAAATACAGCTGAATAGTAGGACCTGCCAAGATAATACAGTTAATATGTCTATATTATAAACAGAATGTCTATAAACCACCATTATGCCATTGAATGTATTATATATTATATATTTTGACATATAATATAAATGTTTATCCTGAGATGTACCCACTAGTCTAGCCTATCTGCCCCAGAGACGAGAGGGGAAAACACACAATAAAAAACATTTCAAGAAAGAGGACAGCGAAGTATAACTCCACTTCCCCTGGGACATGCATTCACTCTGTTTAGTTGGTTGGTTTATAAGTTGGACGTCTGTGTGATTGCTCCTTTGGTATACTGTAAGAGTGATTTCTAGTCTGATATACAGTCAGGTAGGTGCTGTATCATTGCGTCTAGTCCTTTGAAGACTCTGCATCACCTGAGACGTGTATTCAATCTGCTATAGGTTAGTTGATAAGTTGTTTGTTCAATCGTTCATTTTCTACCCACAAAAGTGATCAGATAATACAGGGACAGTAGGTGCGTTAGGTCCATTTGGAGTAATTTAATCACCTGAGACATGTATCCAATCTGTTATGTTGGTTGATGAGTTGTCTGTTTAATTGTTCATTTTCTACCCATGCAGTAAGAGTGATTACCAGTATGATACAGGTGCTCAGAGTATGTTCTACCAGGATAAGATGGATTTCTGGTCCATTTTGAGAACAGTTCATTTTTCATCTGCATATGATGCGACTATTCTGACTGTCCATCCATGCGTAATCCTCCTCACATACAAATAAATAACTTCCTACTTTGACAGGAAAACATTTGATGTGTCTTTGATGAAAAAGTAAAAAGTCCAATTTAGTTGTTATAAAGGGCATGGGTATAGTATGGGCACTGATCAAAAGTAGTGCATTACATAGGGATTAGGGTGCCATTAGGGATGCATCCTGAGTCGGGCACAGGAAATTACATGTTCCTCCTCTCCCTCATTACAGCGTCAACGACATCAGACGTAGGAATCCTGAATCTGTATCACGCTGTTAGCTTAATTACCCATCTTAATTAATGTGTCCTTTACTCTAAAGACATCTGGGCCAGAGTGACACTGAAATGAGAACTGTAAATTAAAATGCTGCAGCTATTCTATTCTTACCTAACAAGGCTGTGGTAGGAAAGGACATTGGAGTGAAGTGTGGCCAAGATATTTTATTCTGCATCATTATGATGAGTGATGCATACTGGACACCTTGACTAGATTGGTTTGAAATTAGAAGATAGTATTCAGCATGTAAATGCTGGGGCCTCCCGAGTTGCGCAGCGGTCTAAGGCACTGTATCGCAGTGCTAGAGGCATCACTACAGACCCGGCTTCGATCCCAGGCTGTATCACAACCGGCCATGATCGGGAGTTCCATAGTGCGGCTTACAGTTGTCCGTGTTAGGGTCGGGTTTGGCCGGGGGGCTTTACTTGGCTCATCGCGCTCTAGCGACTCCTTGTGGCGGGCCATGCGCCTGCAGGCTGACCTCAGTCGTCAGTTGAACTGTGTTTCCTCCGACCCTTTGGCAGGTGTTAAGAAGTGTGGTTTGGCGGGTCATGTTTCAGAGGACGCATGACTTGACATTCGCCTCCCGAGACCATTGGGAAGTTGCCGTGATGAGACATGGAAATTGAGGATAAAAAGGGGGGGGGGGGGGGGGAATATATAATAATTATAGAATGTAAATGGTGGATATAGGAAGATGTACTGTCATGGTCAGTGGAATGACATGATGATTTTGACCTTATTGTCTGTAGGACCATGTCAACTTGTATTTTCTATCTTTTGTCAGGTCATGGGCCTGCAAGAAGAACTGTTCCTCCCTACCGTTAGGCTAAGCTCAAATGCTACATCCCAACCCGAGTACTCCATTCTGCCACCTCTGATGTCTTGGCCCTCCCACCCAGCTTCCCCCTCAAGCTAGGACTTTGACTTTGCTGATAACTACTTTATTGAGGAAAAATGTACTTACTATGACTGATATATGCAGTTGTCCCACCAGAGTCCCACACGGTGACATGATATCATTGACATGATATCATTGACATGAAGTGCAAATGAGCGATAGAAAACCGATCACGCAAATGTCACCATTCCGATTTTTTTTGTGCAGGCGCCCTGTGCCTGACATAGTCACTGCATTCATCTTAAGATAGCTATGTGACATATTATAGCTATGTGACAGATTATACCTAAATCTGTCACATCGCTATCTTAAGATGAATGCAGCTCTGGATAAGAGTGTCTGCTAAATGACTAAAATGTTAAATGTAAATGGGTATGCATGGGGCTAATGAACGCCACACACTACACAGAGGCCTGGCAGTGGTAACAGATGAATAACTACAACTTCCCATCCTCAGTAGGACCATATGCCTGTGACAGTGGGTGGATAGTGGAGAGCATGGCAGTATGTAAAGGGAGACCTTTGAGAAAGATTATAGGACAATGAATGGTTGTAGAGCTCTGACAGCATCCATGGTAACATGCCAACAAATCTAAACTTGTAAAGTGATGAAATATGTGCTTTGTTAGCTTGCCTCTTTACTTTTGTGTGTGTGCGCGCATGTGTGTGCAGTGTTGGGTAGGTTACTTTCTAAATCTAATCTGTTACAGTTACCTGTCCAAAATGTTGGATTACCCAAACTCAGTAACGTAATCCGATTACTTTCCCTTTAAGAGGTGTAGGTTAACGTTTTCGTCATGAATCTTATTCTGGAGGCAGCTCTGCAGTGGTCGCAAGCTGGCACTGCCACAAAGTCATAAAACCCTAACCTGCTAACACACTGCTATTAGCAGTCAGCTAACCCTCAGAAATGTTTACAATACATCTTGCAGGATTGCAGGATAAATCAATGTTAGAGTTCACATAGCTGACCATAAATGGATGTTGCATTTTAATTTATGGGTTGGTTATGTAGGCTTCTTCTAACATATTACGTTCTACTACAGATAATATGATTAGATAAATCTTTACATAAAAATAAAAATGTCTGATTTCCAGTCATCCCAATTGATTTAATAATCCTTGATCTTAATGAATAGAACTTGGAAATATAGATTAGCCAAATTGTTTTACCTGAGCATAACCTAAAAACTAAGGACTTACTAGCCTACTCTGTTGTTTATGATTTTGTTGACAGGGAGGACTGATTGGGCTCATTGCTTTGAGTTGAAAAATTAATGCAGTTCTCGGAATGGCATGCTTTGAGCACTACCGAAAAGTGCTATTTTCATTTTAATAATTAATGCCATTATGCTACATTTGCTATAGGCCTTTTGTTTACATTTTGGTTGGTGACACTTTGATATCTTGATAATAGCTGTTTAAGTATCAAAAGTGATCGAGTGTGAGCATGTGTCCCTTGGGCCTATGGGCTTTTTGGTTTTATAAACACAAATTAGATTGAGCAATAAAATCCCCTCTTGTGGACTCTTAAATTAAACTTGTTTTTGACCGTATGGAGCACAATACCACAGGGGAGTTTAGAAGTTAGGAAGTCGGTCAAACTTTTATTCCATAGGCTGGGATCCACACTATGCAGCTGTTGCAAGAGCGCATTTTTCACTGGCTGTCCGCTGGGGTGTATTCATTATGTTGGTTCTGTTGCAAAACGTTTCGTTTAACATTAGAAGCCTCCTCCCTAAGTTTGTTCTATTCACTGCTTTAGCACACTCTGCCAACCCGGATGTTCTAGCTGTGTCTGAATCCTGGCTTAGGAAGACCACCAAAAATTCAGACATTTTAATTCCAAACTACAACATTTTCAGACAAGATAGAACTGCCAAAGGGGGCGGTGTTGCAATCTACTGCAAAGATAGCCTGCAGAGTTCCGTCCTACTATCCAGGTCTGTACCCAAACAATTTGAACTTCTACTTTTAAAAATCCACCTCTCTAAAAACAAGTCTCTCACCGTTGCCGCCTGCTATAGACCACCCTCTGCCCCCAGCTGTGCTCTGGACACCATATGTGAACTGATTGCCCCCCATCTATCTTCAGAGCTCGTGCTGCTAGGCGACCTAAACTGGAACATGCTTAACACCCCAGCCATCCTACAATCTAAACTTGATGCCCTCAATCTCACACAAATTATCAATGAACCTACCAGGTACCTCCCCAAAGCCTTAAACACGGGCACCCTCATAGATATCATCCTAACCAACTTCCCCTCTATATACACCTCTGCTGTCTTCAACCAAGATCTCAGCGATCACTGCCTCATTGCCTGCATCCGTAATGGGTCAGCGGTCAAACGACCTCCTCTCATCACTGTAAAACGCTCCCTGAAACACTTCAGCGAGCAGGCCTTTCTAATCGACCTGGCCGGGGTATCCTGTAAGGATGTTGACCTCATCCCGTCAGTAGAGGATGCCTGGATATTTTTTTTAAATGCCTTCCTAACCATCTTAAATAAACATGCCCCATTCAAGAAATGTAGAACCAGGAACAGATATAGCCCTTGGTTCTCCCCAGACCTGACTGCCCTTAACCAACACAAAAACATCCTATGGCGTTCTGCATTAGCATCGAACAGCCCCCGTGATATGCAGCTGTTCAGGGAAGCTAGAAACCATTATACACAGGCAGTTAGAAAAGCCAAGGCTAGCTTTTTCAAGCAGAAATTTGCTTCTTGCAACACTAACTCAAAAAAGTTC
Organism: Oncorhynchus mykiss; assembly: GCF_057628025.1. NCBI lineage: Eukaryota > Metazoa > Chordata > Actinopteri > Salmoniformes > Salmonidae > Oncorhynchus > Oncorhynchus mykiss. The sequence continues at coordinate 74,075,059 of NC_143046.1, read as the reverse complement.
TGGGACACTGTAAAGTCCATGGAGAATAAGAACACCTCCTCCCAGCTGCCCACTGCACTGAAGATAGGAAACACTGTCACCACTGATAAATCCACCATAATTGAGAATTTCAATAAGCATTTTTCTACGGCTGGCCATGCTTTCCACCTGGCTACTCCTACCCCTGTCAACAGCACTGCACCCCCAACAGCAACTCGCCCAAGCCTTCCCCATTTCTCCTTCTCCCAAATCCATTCAGCTGATGTTCTGAAAGAGCTGCAAAATCTGGACCCCTACAAATCAGCCGGGCTAGACAATCTGGACCCTTTCTTTCTAAAATTATCTGCCGAAATTGTTGCCACCCCTATTACTAGCCTGTTCAACCTCTCTTTCGTGTCGTCTGAGATTCCCAAAGATTGGAAAGCAGCTGCGGTCATCCCCCTCTTCAAAGGGGGGGACACTCTTGACCCAAACTGCTACAGACCTATATCTATCCTACTATGCCTTTCTAAGGTCTTCGAAAGCCAAGTCAACAAACAGATTACCGACCATTTCGAATCTCACCATACCTTCTCTGCTATGCAATCTGGTTTCAGAGCTGGTCATGGGTGCACCTCAGCCACGCTCAAGGTCCTAAACGATATCTTAACCGCCATCGATAAGAAACATTACTGTGCAGCCGTATTCATTGATCTGGCCAAGGCTTTCGACTCTGTCAATCACCACATCCTCATCGGCAGACTCAACAGCCTTGGTTTCTCAAATGATTGCCTCGCCTGGTTCACCAACTACTTCTCTGATAGAGTTCAGTGTGTCAAATCGGAGGGTCTGTTGTCCGGACCTCTGGCAGTCTCTATGGGGGTGCCACAGGGTTCAATTCTTGGACCGACTCTCTTCTCTGTATACATCAATGAGGTCGCTCTTGCTGCTGGTGAGTCTCTGATCCACCTCTACGCAGACGACACCATTCTGTATACTTCCGGCCCTTCTTTGGACACTGTGTTAACAACCCTCCAGGCAAGCTTCAATGCCATACAACTCTCCTTCCGTGGCCTCCAATTGCTCTTAAATACAAGTAAAACTAAATGCATGCTCTTCAACCGATCGCTACCTGCACCTACCCGCCTGTCCAACATCACTACTCTGGACGGCTCTGACTTAGAATACGTGGACAACTATAAATACTTAGGTGTCTGGTTAGACTGTAAACTCTCCTTCCAGACCCATATCAAACATCTCCAATCCAAAGTTAAATCTAGAATTGGCTTCCTATTTCGCAACAAAGCATCCTTCACTCATGCTGCCAAACATACCCTTGTAAAACTGACCATCCTACCAATCCTCGACTTTGGCGATGTCATTTACAAAATAGCCTCCAATACCCTACTCAACAAATTGGATGCAGTCTATCACAGTGCAATCCGTTTTGTCACCAAAGCCCCATATACTACCCACCATTGTGACCTGTACGCTCTCGTTGGCTGGCCCTCGCTTCATACTCGTCGCCAAACCCACTGGCTCCATGTCATCTACAAGACCCTACTAGGTAAAGTCCCCCCTTATCTCAGCTCGCTGGTCACCATAGCATCTCCCACCTGTAGCACACGCTCCAGCAGGTATATCTCTCTAGTCACCCCCAAAACCAATTCTTTCTTTGGCCGCCTCTCTTTCCAGTTCTCTGCTGGAACGAACTACAAAAATCTCTGAAACTGGAAACACTTATCTCCCTCACTAGCTTTAAGCACCAACTGTCAGAGCAGCTCACAGATTACTGCACCTGTACATAGCCCACCTATAATTTAGCCCAAACAACTACCTCTTTCCCAACTGTATTTAATTTATTTATTTATTTTGCTCCTTTGCACCCCATTATTTGTATTTCTACTTTGCACATTCTTCCATTGCAAAACTACCATTCCAGTGTTTTACTTGCTATATTGTATTTACCTTGCCACCATGGCCTTTTTTGCCTTTACCTCCCTTCTCACCTCATTTGCTCACATTGTATATAGACTTGTTTATACTGTATTATTGACTGTATGTTTGTTTTACTCCATGTGTAACTCTGTGTCGTTGTATCTGTCGAACTGCTTTGCTTTATCTTGGCCAGGTCGCAATTGTAAATGAGAACTTGTTCTCAACTTGCCTACCTGGTTAAATAAAGGTAAAATAAAAATAAAAATAAAAAAATAGAGGGGAATTTCACTCTGGAATCTGGGCTGGTTTTCATAATGTCTGAGGCATTTCTAGGTCAGTGAGATGTGCTTCACATGTAATTGCCCAGGAGGAAGGCAGATCTGGGCTTCGTACACTGAATGATACACCCTATGATGACTTCCGGTCACAGGAGGTTGGTGGCACCTTAATTGGGGAGGACGGGTTCGAAGTAATGGCTGGAGCGGAATAAATGGAATGGTAGCAAATACATCAAACACAAGCCATTCCATTTCCTCCGTTCCAGCCATTATTATGAGCCGTCCTCCCCTCAGAAGCCTCCACTGCTTCCAGTGTATTGATAGGGGGGGTGAGATCTGAAAATAAATGTAATCCTGCTTTGGGGCATTCCGTGAAGGCTCTATGTTATACTAATCGTACTATACGTTTTTGTGTATGTAGATATGAATTTCCTTGTTCGATAAAGCCACTGGACATCTTATTCATTCATTGCTAAATATATAAGCTGACACATTTTTTCCAGTCTCTGAAAGACTAGAACTTGTTTGGGCTGGTGATTCATGCTCTGGACCCTAACATAATCCTTTGGGCAAAACTGAAAGAACTGACCAGGCAGCACTGGGTTAAAGTGATTGATATCATCAACATGAATTCAACAATGGAGCATTTTTTTATGTTCTATTAGCTACATGGTGACATTCAAACAGAATATAGTGAAGCGCATTCAAAACAAAGAGTTGGATTTAGCTAGAAGCTCAGCTACAGCCGATGCCAGCATCAAGAGGGCAGATGACAAATGCTGTGGCTAGCTAAGTAAGTTTATTTCCTGCAAGCCACCTAGCTAGCTAACTTTAGATTATCTATTGAAACCCATATTGTGAATTCCTGGTTTACATAATTTCTGTTTGCTAATTTAAGTAGCTAGGTAGCTAGATAATCTAGCTAAATTAGCTAAACAACTACAGGTGTATATCTATGGCTATAAATAGAAGAGGTTTTATAATAGATCTATTATATCTCCATTATAAAACCTCTTCTTTTTTGTCATAGATATGGCTAAATCTAACCACCTGTAACCCCATAACACAAACCCATACAAACACTATCCAATCCATGTTTATGCCATACTTAGTGTAAATGTAGTTATTTTAGCTATCACATTCATCATTGCTACCAACCAGTGGCGACCTATCACTCAGGGCCTGTTTTGCATATTATTTTGGCATTAATATGTGTCACATTTTAGTTTGCAAACAATGTAAAAAAATATATATAATCATGGAGTTAATAAAGCTGCATCCAAACTTGGTCTATTTTTTGCTTTCTTAAGGCAGCTCCAAAATGCAGGTGTTTCAGCCTTGCTCGGAGCGTAGGCGTGGGTAATGTTCTCTAGTTGTGCCGTGATTGGCTCAGTGTTCTGTCACTCATGGGGGCACTACGTCACTGCAAAATCTAAGGGTAGAGCTCGAAAACTCAAGCCCCTTGGGTGTTGGCATAGAGTTACATTAGAAGTGCCCATCCAAGAAGGCTCTCTCATTGGCCACAGATAAAATTATGTAAAATCACGTTAAATCTACAGTATCTTGAGAAGTTAATCCATGATTGAGATAGGCCATGTCTCCCCACTGTGACATCCAAAATTTCAAGTCACTTTCACACAAATTAGTTTCTGCATTTACAATATACAAATAAGGCTTTCTTTTTTGTAAGATCTCTCAAACCCCTAGCATTCAGCTAACGATATTGTGTGAGTTGTAATCAAACTCCTGCATTAAAAAAGAAAGACACAAACTAGACAGATGTAGTAATGTGAACAATAAAACAAACTGTAAATCTTGAGAGGGTTACTCCGATGGAAAACTACGCTCAGCTGAGGTAGTGGTGGTTAACAGTATAACAAATCATTACTTTTCTTTTTTTGGTTGGCAAGTGTTCATAAATTGTAGTTCGAACGACACATTCACTCGTGGCAGTACAGTAAACCTACTCTTGGCAGTACTCACAGTTCAAGTGTGGTTCATGTAATGTCACCAGAGTTAACCAGTAATCTTTCATCCTTCTTTCTTCCCTTAAACCCAGCCTTCTTTACCTCTTGTCGAGCCTTCTTTGTAAGTGGCCACAGTTCCTCCCTGGCAGTCTGATCCTGCGGTATCAGAGCCTCTGATGCGGAGCTTCTCATCCAGAAATGTATTCCCGTTGGCCATTTTCCAGATGATTGTGGCACATAATGAAGCACAGGATGACATTGCGAAGGGTCCATCAGATCTTCGTTTCCCAAGTCGATGTACCACGTCGATAACGTCTCTTAGCTTGTCTTTGACGCACGGAGCCACCTTTCCCAGGATATTGATGTCAGCTTCCCTAATGTCCTCTCCCTCTATCTCTCTTACACCTTGGATTTTCAGATTCCACCTTCGAGAGTACCGTTGGAGTACAGCTACATTCTCACACAGCTCATTATTTTGGGATTGCAGTTTCTTCAGCTCATTCTATAGGAACATTATATTTTCCTTGTTCTCACTCACAACTGTGTGAAGCTGACGGACAGTCTCTGACAAATTATCAATCTGTTTCTTCCATTACCCGCTCTATGATGGACACTTTGGAGAAAGTGTCGTCTTGTTTAGTAGTCAGGATCTGGATTGCAGAGAGAAGTTCAGACATGGAAATGTCCTCTTTCACACAAGAGGTTGCAAGGATCTCGTCCTGGTCCATCTTGTTCTTTCTCTTGCTTGAGCTTGCGGCATCTTGTTTATCCATGCTGCTCTGGCTCTCGTCATAGCTAGCTAGCATGCCTGCAGTCTTCTTCGAGGCTTGGATATTCCATCTTCTATAGTCTTTCTGTCGTGTTTTTCCCATTCAACTTGACAAAAACGAACGCTAAACTTGCCAACTGTAGCTTCAACAAGTTATTGTTAGGATTGGCTTTCAATGTAGCAAGAAACTAGACTGTTAACCACCTAACCCATAAAGTTAATTGGACAAGCAAGAAAACACTCCCTCACACAGCGACACCATCTCGTGCCTCACCTTGAAAGCCTTGAAGTGGGCCAACGCCGTGTAGAGAGAGGGAGATGCGGCGTTGGACCAGTTTGAGGAGTTCACCCACCGTTTCCGGGCAGAAATCGACCACCCGCCCAAGGGTAGAGCGACGGCTGAGCGCCTCTTCCATCTGAGGCAGGAGACGAGGAGCACCCAGGAGATCGCCCTGGAGTTTAGGACCCTGGCTGCCGGCGTGGGATGGAGCGACAGGTCCCTGATCGACCATTACAGCTGCAGTCTGCGCGAGGCTGTCCATCGGGAGTTGGCCTGCAGAGACACCACCCTCACATTCGACCAGCTGGTGGACTTGTCCATCCAGCTGGGCAACCTGGCTACCCGCGGACGTTCTGACCGGGGTCTGGTGGTTCCATCCTCCCGCACCCCCTCTCCGATACCCATGGAGCTGGGAGGGGCAGTGAACAGGGAGACCGGAGGAGGTGCGGCCATCTGAGGCCACACTGCCGGTCGGTGCTGGGTTGGTTCCTCTGGGGATCGAGGCAGCAGGCAGGGCGCTCTGGCGTCACCCCAGGTAAGCCGGCACTATTCTCACCCAGAGCCCTCTGTTGCACATATGTTTGTGTATGTCACTTTCCCTGAGTTTTCCCCGCATTCCCAGCGTAAGGCGCTCGTCGATTCAGGCGTGGCTGGGAATTTTAATGATAGAGCGTTAGCATATAGTTTAGGGATCCCCATTGTTCCCGTGGCTGCGCCTTTTCCCGTTCACGCCTTAGATAGTCGACCATTAGGGTCAGGGTATGGTGATGAAGGGGGGTCACAACGAGAGAATTAGTCTCTTCCTTTTTGACTCTCCTGCATTTCCTTTGGTGCTGGGCCTACCCTGGTTAGCTTGTCATAACCCCACTGTGTCTTGCCCACAGAGGGCTCTCACGGGGTGGTCACGAGAGTGCTCAGGTAGGTGTTTATGGGTTTCCGTTGGTGCTACTCCGGTGGAGAGTCCAGACCAGGTCTCCACCGTGCGCATTCCCCCTGAATATGCCGATTTGGCTCTCGCCTTCTCTAAAAAGAAGGCGACTCAATTACCACCTCATCGACGGGGCGATTGTGCAATAAATCTCCTGGTAGACGCTGCACTTCCCAGGAGTCACTTGTATCCCTTCTCACAGGCGGAAACGGAGGCTATGGAAACATATGTCTCCGAATCCCTGTGTCAAGGGTACATTTGGTACTCCACTTCACCCGCCTCCTGGAGTTTCTTTTTTGTGAAGGAGCATGAGCATGAGTCCCTGGTGCGCAGGGTGCTTGGTCGCCTGTTGGAGCATGACCTGTACGTCAAGGCTGAGAAATGACTGTTCTTCCAACAGTCCGTCTCCTTCCTAGGGTATTGCATTTCCACCTCAGGGGTGGGGATGGAGAGTGACCGCATTTCAGCTGTGTGTAATTGGGAGCGGATCTTAGGTTTTGCCATATACTACCGAAGGTTTATCCGGGTTTTGGTCAGGTAGCTGCTCCCATTACGTCACTGCTGAAGGGGGGCTGGGTACGCTTGCAGTGGTCAGCTGAGGGCTCTGTTTACCTCAGCTCCCGTGCTGGCCCATCCGGATCCCTCTTTGGCGTTCATAGTGGAGGTGGACGCGTCCAAGGCTGGGATAGGAGCTGTGCGCACTCGGGTACGCCACCGAAACTATGATGTGGGGGACCGGGAGCTGTTGGCTGTCGTCAAGGCCTTGAAGGCATTGGCTTGAGGGGGCTAGACACCCTTTTCTCATCTGGACTGACCACTGAAATCTGGGCAGCGAGAAGACTGAACCATCGCCAGGCAAGGTGGGCCTCGTTTTGTGTTTACACTTTCATACAGACCAGGCTCCCAGAACGTTAAGGCAGACGCATTGTCCCGGCTGTATGACACATTGGAGCAGCCCATGGATCCCACTCCCATACTTCCCGCCTCCTGGACACGGACATTGAGCAGGCTTTACGTGCAGAGCCCGCTCTTGTCCAGTGTCCCGCTGGGCGTCTGTACGTTCCGTCTGCTGTTCGTGACCGGTTGATCTATTGGGACCACACGTCACCCTCCGCTGGTCATCCTGGGATCAGTCGGACAGTGTTTGAGCGGGAGGTACTGCTGTTTGAGCGGGAGGTACTGGTGGCCTACCTTGGCTAAGGACGGGAGGGTTTATGTTTCCTCCTGCTCGGTGTGCGCCTAGTGTAAGGCTCCGAGTCACCGACCCAGAGGTAAGCTACACCCCTTACCCTTTCCATAGCGGCCTTGGTCGCACCTGTCTTATCTTCCACTCTCACAGGGTAACACCGCGATCCTGGTCGTTGTGGATCATTTCACTAAGTCCTGTCATCTCCTCCCTCTGCCCGGGCTCCCTACAGCCCTACAGACTGCGGAGGCCTTGTTTACACACGTCTTCCGACACTATGGCGTTCCTGATGATATAGTGTCTGATCGGGGTCCCCAGTTCCGGTCTAGGGCCTGGAAGGCGTTCATGGAACGTCTGGGGGTCTCGATCAGTCTTACTTCAGGGTTTCACCTCGAGAGTAATGGGCAGGTGGAGAGAGTGAACCAGGATGTGGGCAGGTTTCTGCGGTCCTATTTCCAGGACCAGCCGGGGGAGTGGCCGACGTTCGCGCCCTGGGCTGAGATGGCACAGAACTCGCTCCGCCACTCCTCCACTAACCTCTCTCCCTTCCAGTGCGTACTGGCGTACCAGCCGGTTCTGGCGCCTTGGCATCAGGGTCAGACCGAGGAGACATGGTAAGTCATCCGTGTCCACCTTCAGCAGGCCGTGACGTGCCAAAAGAGGAATGCAGATCGCCACCGCAGTGAGACCGGGTCTGGCTCTCGACCCGAAACCTGCCCCTCCGCCTGCCCTGCCGGAAGCTGCGTCCATGGTTTGTGGGGCCATTTAAAGTCCTGAGGAGAGTGAACGAAGTTTGTTATAGATTACAGCTTCCACCCGCTTAGCGCATTAACCCCTCCTTCCATTTGTCTCTCCTCAGGCCAGTGGAGGCTGGCCCGCTCCAGGAGTCTGAGGTGCGGGAGGTTCCTCTGCCCCCTCTGGACATCATTTTTGATAGCCACAAGTCACTGGCAGGATCTGGGTAAATCTCTGGTAGGTAGAACGGTGAAATAACAAATGTTCATGCTTATTTGTAATTAGCACAGCCAGTCACAGAACATCACACGGGCATGACAACAGACGTTAGTGAAAAACAAACATTTTTTTTAAATCGTGCCCACAGAAGTTCTGAGATGACTGTGTTGTTTGTTCAAAGTAAACAACGCCATTATCCAAGTTTGTGGGCACGCCCCATCTACCTTCGCTATGAATGCCGGACTTTGTGGTTCACTATGAGCAGCTGATTACAAAGGAAGTCGAAACTTTCCTATTCTACCAGTGAAATGAAAATGCGCTCGTTCTAGCTCGTGGTTTGGATAATTTTGATGTTTATAACAAAAACAATGTTGTTAATGCCATATACTGTAGTAATGACTATATTTCGTGGCACAGCCAGGGTAAAATTTCCCTTTAAACGTAAGCAATCTGAATAAATCTGTGAGGGACCTACCTGAATTTGTACAATATAAACTCTCATTTTACTGTTATCCCTTTGGTTCTTAAATTGTAAATGGTTTCCAGAACTAATACACCATTGGCCAGAAAAACAATGATTTATGGCAGCCTTAACTTCTTCAATTCAACCATTACTGGTTTAAAAAACACATAGACCTACATTTGTGACCAGCCATCCACAACAACTACAATCAGTAAGGCACAAATAGCTAAATGAGAGAGCAGCAGTGTGATTCACATCAATGCGCTGTAGCCTAGATATCAATAATCAACTTGGACTCTGGAGTAGACGTGAGATTGGAAATTCAGGACACTCTAATTAGTATGATATCTTATGTTTCGTGTGGTACGTATTTGTGGAAGTTAAAGCTTGGTCGCAAATACGTCTTCCAAATGGACAATGACCCCAAGCATACTTCCAAATTTGTGTCAAAATGGCATTAGGACAACAAAGTCAAGGTATTGGAGTGGCCATCACAAAACCCTGACCTCAATCCTATAGAAAATGTGTGTGCAGAACTGGAGAAAGTGTGTGTGAGCGTGACTCCACCAGCTCTGTCAGGAGGAATGGGCCAAAATTCACCCAACTTATTGTGGGAACCTTGTGGAAGGCTACCCAAAACATTTGACCAAAGTTAAACAATTTACAGGCAATGCTACCAAATACTAATTGAGTGTATGTAAACTTCTGACCCACTGGGAATGTGATGAAAGAAATAGAAGCTGAAATAAATCATTCTCTCAACTATTATTCTGACATTTCACATTCTTAAAATAAAGTGTTGATCCTAACTGACCTAAGACAGGGCATTTTTATTAGGGTTAAATGTCAGGAATTGTGAAAAACTGAGTTTAAATGTATTTGGCTTAGGTGTATGTAAACTTCCGACTTCAACTGTAACTACACTGACCAAAAATATAAATGCAACAATTTCAAAGATTTTACTGAGTTACAATTCATATAAGGTAATTAGTCAATTTAAATCAATTCATTAGGCTCTAATCTATGTATTTCACATGACTGGGAAGACAGAAATGCATCTGTTGGTCACAGAAACCTTTAAAAAAATAGTCTGTATCTGGTGTTACCACCATTTGCCTCATGCAGCACGACACATCTCCTTTACATAGAGTTGATTAGGCTGTTGATTGTGGCCTATGGAATGTTGTCCCATTCTTCCATCGCTGTGTGAAGTTGCTAGATATTGAGGGGAACTGGAACACAATGTCATACATGACAATCCAGCACATCCCAAACATGCTCAATGGGTGACATGTCTGTTGAGTATGCAGGCCAAGTAAGAACTGGGACATTTTTCAGCTTCCAGGAATTGTGTACATGTCCTTGTGACATGGGGCTGTGCTTTTTCATGCTGAAACACGAGGTTATGGCAGCAGATGAATGGCACAACAATTTTTATTTGACCTTTATTTAACTAGGCAAGTCAGTTAAAGAACAACATCTGATTTTCAATGACAGCCTAGGAACAGTGGGTTAACTGCCTTGTTCAGAACGACAGATTTGTTCCTTGTCAGCTTGGGGATTCAATCTTGCAACCTTTCGGTTACTAGTCCAACGCTCTAACCACTATGCTACCTGCCAACAATGGAACTCATGATCTTGTCACGGTATCTCTGTGCATTCAAATTGCCATCGATAAAATGCAATTGTGTTCGTTGTCTGTAGCTTATGCCTGCCCGTACCATAACTCCACCGCCAACATGGGTCACTCTGTTCACAACGTTGACATCAGCAAACCCACTCGCTCACATGATGCCATACGCGCTGTCTGCCCGGTACAGATCGAAGGTGAGCATTTTCCCACTGAAGTTGGTTACAACTCCGAACTGCAGTCATGGTGAGGAAGACAAGCATGCAGATGAGCTTCCCTGAGACTGACAGTTACTGACAGTTTGTGCAGAAATTATTTGGTTGTGCAAACCCACAGTTTTATCAGCTGTCCGGGTGGCTGGTCTGTGGAGGTCCTGGGCTGGCGTGGCTACACGTGGTCTGCGGGTTGTGAGGCCGATTATACGTACTGCCAAATTCTCTAAAACAATGTTGGAGGCAGCTTATGGTAGAGATATGAACATTCAGTTATCTGGCAACAGCTCTGGTGGACATTTCTGCAGTCAGCATGCCAATTGCACGCTCCTTCAAAACTTTAGACATCTGAGGCATTGTGTTGTGTGTTTAGAGTGGCCTTTTATTGTCCCCAGCACAAGGTGCACCTGTGTAATGATCGTGCTGTTTAATCAGCTTCTTGACATGCCACACCGGTCAGGTGGATAGATTATCTTGGCAAGGGAGAAATGCTCACTAACAGGGATGTAAACAAATGTGTGCACAAAATTTGAGATAAATACGCTTTTTGTGCATATGGAACATTTCTGAAATATTTTATTTCAGCTCATGAAACATGGACCAACACTTTACATGTTGCATTTATATTGTCACGTATTCCTCCGGTACTGCCAGCTCCAGAGGTCTACGTCACCGGCCACAACAAACCTACCAAGAGAGGGCCGCCCACCAAAACTCATGGACCAAGCAAGGAGGGCATTAATCAGAGAGGCAACAAAGAGACCAAAGATAACCCCGAAGGAGCTTCACAGCGGAGATTGGAGTATCTGTCCATAGGACCACTTTAAGCCGTACACTGCACAGAGTTGGGCTTTACGGAAGTGTGGCCAGAAAAAAAGCCATTGCTTAAAGTAAAAATCTAACAAACACGTTTGGTGTTCGCCAAAAGGTATGTGGGAAACTCCCCAAACATATGGAAGAAGGTACTCTGGATAGATGAGACTAAAATTGAGCTTTTTGGCCATCAACTGCAAACGCTATGTCTGGCGCAAACCCAACACCTCTCATCACCCTGAGAACACCAGTGAAACATGGTGGTGGTAGCATCATGCTGTGGGGATGTTCTTCATCGGCAGGGACTGGGAAACTGGTCAGAATTGAAGGAATGATGTATGGTGCTAAATACAGGGAAATTATTTTGGAAAACCTGTTTCAGTCTTCCAGAGATTTGAGACTGGGATGGAGGTTCACCTTCCAGCAGGACAATGACCCTAAGCATACTGCTAAAGCAACACTTGAGTGGTTTAAGGGAAAATGTACATCTTGGAATGGCCTAGTCAAAGCCCAGACCTCAATCCAATTGAGAATCTGTGGTATGACTTATAGATTGCTGTACACCAGTGGAACCCATCCAACTTGAAGGAGCTGGAGCGGTTTTGCCTTGAAGAATGGGCAAAAATCCCAGTGGCTAGATGTGCCAAGCTTATAGAGACGTACCCCAAGAGACTTGCAGCTGTAATTGCTGCAAAAGGTGGCTCTACAAAGTATTGACTTTGGGGGGGGGGGGATAGTTATGCATACTCAAGTTTTCAGTTTTTTTGTCTTATTTCTTGTTAGTTTCAAACCCCAAAATATTTTCCATCTTCAAAGTGGTAGGCATGTCGTGTAAATCAAATGATACAAACTCCCCAAAAAAATAGATTTTAATTCCAGGTTGTAAGGCAACAAAATAGGAAAATTGCCAAGGGGGGTGAATAGCCACTGTACGAACAGTATGATCACTTTGATCGTTGTTGCTATAATTCCTTCTCCCATCTTCATGCTCTCCTCCTCTCACCTTTTCCCTTCGCTTGTGGATTTAAATACACAACACATCAGCTGTCAGTGACCAGGCAAAAAAATATTTCCAAGCCAAACCCTCATATCATAATCACTTTGAATATCAATATCACAAAAACGTCTCCCCCCAAAAAATAGCAAATATCCATTCTGAATTTAAAAGTAATCCTCAAAGTAATAATCTAGTAATCTGATTACAATATTTTTTTTGCTAGTAATGTACCTAACGGATTACACCATTGTGACATAGCTACACAGCTCTGAAGCATCATTCACATTACCCATAAGAACTTAGTTACGTTGTGCCGGATGTCATGCATTTCAATGGGAACGTCCATAATGGAGTGGAATCGCAACATCCCCTTTAGTCCAGCCGGAGTCCGTGGAAGAACGGGAAGTTATCAAACCACTGACGAAGATGAAAATATGTGGTTTTCATTGATGGCTTTATGGGATTTGGATCTCTTTTAGTCCCCATTTGGACTAATCTTCCAAGAGTCCTTAAACATTCAAATACAATTTATAATAGGAACACATTTTCACATATAACACACTTATACAAACATAATGACCCAATAAATACTCAATCTAAAAAATATTGATTCTTCATCTGCTGTAGTCCCACAACATTTCTTTGTATTATATTTAAATGGTTTTAAAATAATGTTTAAATGTATATATTGAAAGATTTCTGGTTTGCTCAGTTAATTTATTCAATTTCTTTATTGCTCTAAATCGAAATGTTACTTTGCCTATTTCTCTTTTCTGTCTGGATAACGCATAGATGGTGGACAATCTATTCCTAGTATTTACATAATGTCTGTCTCTTACCAACTGAATACCGTTTTAAATTATGTATATTATGAAATAAAATAAGCATGTTTTTTCCAATTATCTTGTCGATTGATGACCAACCAAGAACATTGCGCATGACTGCAACAGAAGAACCATATCTCCACCTTAAAACAATCCTTGCTGCTTTGTTCTGTGCAATCTGCAGCCTCCGAACTTCACTTGATGATGCATTTCCCCAGACCACAGAACAGTAGTTCGCCTGACTCAATTTTTCCTGGTAAATATTTAGCTATCCTTCTGATTATGCATGCCGTTTTAATAATTGTTTTACATAGATTAGATTAGAATTGTTTGGTTTCTGCCCACTTCTTCAATTTGTACTCCACCCATACTTAATTGTATCCCATGCTGTTTTGTCCTTTTCCTAGTGGAACAGACCAACATAACTTTGGTTTTCTTGGTGTTTAAAACAAGTTTGTTCTGGCAAACCCACTCCTTGATATTCTCCAAATCTCCTTGTAAAGCTTGCTGTACCTGTTGAACCGATTGTCTTGCTTCATAAATTGTAGTATCATCTGCAAATATTGTAGCTTGAGTTTCAGCTAAGGCATAGGGAAGGTCGTTGGTATATGTTAAATAAAGAAGTGGCACAAGGCAGCTGCCCTGCGGTATTCCACAGTTTAACACATGAGGGGTAGAAAATGAACCTTTGATATAGGTGGACTGTTTCCTGTCAGTTAGATATGACTGTACCCAATTCAATGCTACCTCCTTAAAACCATAATGATAGCTATCAACTGGTAAACAATTACTCATTCCTATAAGTGAGTATTATGTTAATAGTAACAGCCAAAAGCACACCTCCCCAAAATTCGCAACCAACACATCTCCGGTATGCATTCTCAGTTAATTTGAATGTGTTGACAGTTGGAGAAAATGCTTGTGCTGCACTCAGAATTCAAACAGATGAAATCCAACTGTCCAATATTCTAGAACACTGCTGTGTATTGAAAGGAAATACAAAATGCCACAATTGACCCAGAGAAACCGTTTCTCTTATAAGAACTCTGCCACATGCAATGATTGTATTCTAGATGTATGTTTTCCAACAGAGTGATTCTCAAGACATATTTCACAATCCAATGGGTGTTTTTGCAAACAAGTAAAAGTTTTACATAGAGTTTTTCGAAACGTTTCAACTAAGAGAATGTTTTAAAAGCCATGCTCTGGTAGAGTGTTCTGGAGGGCCTTCTCTACTGGGATTCAAGTCTTTTCTTCCTAAAAATTTTCCACCACAGAGCAGAGTGTGTTTTTAGAGCCAAACTGCACTACAAAGAGTATTTCCAGAGTCTCGCAGATTGCCTGGAGCCTGTGAAGGGTTTCTCCCCCTCAAAGAGATTGGAGAGCGGCAAAATCTCTTCGGAGTTTATGACTGGGAGTTACAAGGTTATGTGAAGGAAAGGCTGTCAAAAACACAGGATATGATGTAGCATGATCTGTGTGTTTGATGTGTGTCACAATGATCAGAAGTCATATACGTGACGGACTCTCTCCTCTCCTAGAGAGAGAACAAGAGAACAAGATCAAGTGTTGGACAGACAGACAGGTTGGAATTATCATCATCCATCTGTCTGAAGCCTCCCTTTCTTCCATTTTCCCTCCATCATCACTGAAGCATGTGTCATCTCAGATGCAGAATTTTGTACTTCAACTTTCTTCCTCTTTTCCTCCCCCTCTACCACATACTACCAACTTCACTCCCCCAATGCCTCCGTCCATCTACTCCTCTAGTTAATTGTACAGTCGTTCCCCCCCATCTCTCCCCTTTCCCCATATCCACCTGTTTCCACTCGTAGAGATGCTATTCACACATTCATGATAAATGATACACCTCTACATAATTTCAATCACGTCTGAAGATGATTCAATCTACTGTTCCATTCAAAACTGGCCTCTGAAAGAGCATATCTGTGTCTCAAATGGCACCCTATTCCCTACATAGTGTGCTACTTTTGACCAGTCATATATGGGCCCTGGTCAAAAGTAGTACACTATATAGGGAATAGGGTGCTATTTGGGATGCACACATGTCTCTCTGCCAGGTTTTATGAACCAGTACCTGAGGGAGTTGGGTCTCATGTTCCAACCACTATTTAATGAGTTCATTAAAACAATCCTTCACTCAGTTCTGATACATAGTTTCTATCATTGTCAACACTTTCAAAATATTAATGTTGGTGTATTTGTCATGTAGACTAGAGGTTTATAATTATGTATCTTCTAGTAAATACACATACCTGCTTTTAGTCTGTTTAATTTTAATTAGTGTGGCAGATTTGACGTCCTTCACACAGGCACTGAAAGAGAACTGATAAACACAGCACCAGTTCCAGAATTCCGATTTTTTTTTTAAAGAACAGAGCAGAAACAGCAGGTTACTTTCCTCCCAAAGTTGAAGAGAACTGGGAGGCTTGTTTGAATGCATGCATTGCATCCCCGCTGCCTGGCCCTATCCCGTATCTGCTACAAATAATATTTACTCAGTTATGATACGCTGCTTTAAAAATCCCCTCCATAAGTCACTCTTGGCAGCACGTAGCTGTTTGCAGTGAGAGTCTGAATGGAGTTTATCGCTCCACTCATCAGCAGGCGTCCACTCTCTACTTTGCAGCTGGCATGGGACTGTTGTGTGTGAGTGTGTCGGTCTGACTCGCTCTCTGGGGTTGGTGTCAAAAGCGTTACAATGTGTTCAAATTCAGATAAGCATTTCTCTGGTACGGTTTCCAGACCGTGGATGTTTTGAATCAGTTTGAAGATTTGTGTTCTTTCACGTTTCCATTTCTCAGGGTTTTGGGCAAGATGGAGAACGAGACCAGAGCTTGCAAAAGGTGTTTAAAGAGGCCTGGAAGCCAAAACATCACCCGAGAGAAAGTAGGTTCAGCCTAAGTATCCTTGCAAATAAATATTGTATCATTCTAATAAATCAGAAAGACTCTTATCTTTAGATTCAGTCTTTATCTTATCAGTCAAAACCAGTCGAAAAACCACCCGTCATAGAAATAAACGAGATCCCAGTGTGAAAGCATTCTTATGAACCATTCCTTTAGAATGTCTCATTTTGAATAGACATTCCACTGGGTACAGATGTCAATTCACCGTATATTCCACGTTGGTTCAACTTAATTTCATTGAAATGATGTGGAAACAACGTTGATTCAACCAGTGTGTGCAACCAGCAGTGCACAGATAGAGCAGTTTTGCTCTACTATGAAGAAATTGCCCTTCTGATTGGTGCGGGTTTTTTTTTGTTGCTAATTACTTTCTATTTTATTTTTAGTCTGTTTCTCTTTTGCAAATGCAACAAATTGTCCATCCAATTGCCCATCCAACTACACTGAACAAATATATAAAACGCAACATGCAACTGTTTCTAAGATTTTACTGAGATACAGTTCATACAAGGAAATCAGTTATTGAAATAAATTAATTAGGCCCTAATCTATAGATTTCGCATGACTGGGAATACAAATATAGATATGTTGGTCACAGATACCTTTAAAAACAAAGTAGGGCGTGGATCAGAAAACCAGTCAGTATCTGGTGTGACCACCGTTTCAAGCAGACCACCATAGTCCCTGTGCCTAAGAACACTAAGGCAACCTGCCTAAATGACTACAGACCCGTAGCACTCACGTCTTTATCCATGAAGTGCTTTGAAAGGTTGGTAATGGCTCATATCAACACCATTATTCCAGAAACCCTAGACCCACTCCAATTTGCATAACACCCACAGATGATGCAATCTCTATTGCACTCCACACTGCCCTTTCCCACCTGGACAAAAATAACACTTATGTGAGAATGCTATTCATTGACTATAGTTCAACGTTCAACACCATAGTACCCTCAAAGGTCATCACTAAGCTAAGGATCCTAGGACTAAACACCTCCCTCTGCAAATTGGACTTCCTGACGGGCCGCCCCCAGGTGGTGAGGGTAGGTAGCAACACATCTGCCACGCTGATCCTCAACACTGGAGCTCCCCAGGGGTGCGTGCTCAGTCCCCTCCTGTACTCCCTATTCACCCACAACTGCATGGCCTGGCATGACTCCAACACCATCATTAAGTTTGACGATGACACAACAGTGGTAGGCCTGATCACTGACAACAACGAGACAGCCTATAGGGAGGAAGTCAGAGACCTGGCCGGGTGGTGCCAGAATAACAACCTATCCCTCAATGTAACCAAGACTAAGGAGATGATTGTGGACTACAGGAAAAGGAGGACCGAGCACACCCACATTCTCATCGACGGGGCTGTAGTGGAGCAGGTTGAGCACTTCAAGTCCCTTGGTGTCCACATCAACAGCAAACTAGAATGGTCCAAACACACCAAGACAGTCGTGAAGAGGACACGACA
The DNA here is from genome assembly GCF_057628025.1 of Oncorhynchus mykiss. NCBI lineage: Eukaryota > Metazoa > Chordata > Actinopteri > Salmoniformes > Salmonidae > Oncorhynchus > Oncorhynchus mykiss. The sequence goes on along the minus strand of NC_143046.1, from coordinate 74,057,462 downwards.
AAGCCTATTCCCCCTCAGGAAACTAAAAAGATTTGGCATGGGTCCTGAGATCCTCAAAAGGTTCTACAGCTGCAACATCGAGAGCATCCTGACTTGTTGCATCACTGCCTGGTACAGCAATTGCTCGGCCTCTGACCGCAAGGCACTACAGAGGGTAGTGCGTACAGCCCAGTACATCACTGGGGCTAAGCTGCCTGCCATCCAGGACCTCTACACCAGGTGGTGTCAGAGGAAGACCCTAAAAATTGTCAAAGACCCCAGCCACCCCAGTCATAGACTGTTCTCTCTGCTACCGCATGGCAAGCGGTACCGGAGTGCCAAGTCTAGGACAGAAAGACTTCTCAACAGTTTTTATCCCCAAGCAATAAGACTCCTGAATGGCTACCCGTACTATTTGCATTGTGTGCCCCCCCAACCCCTCTTTTTACGCTGCTGCTACTCTCTGTTTATCACATATGCATAGTCACTTTAGCTATACATTCATGTACATACTACCTCAATTGGGCCGACCAACCAGTGCACCCGCACATTGGCTAACCGGGCTATCTGCATTGTGTCCAACCCACCACCCACCAACCCCTCTTCTACGCTACTCTCTGTTCATCATATATGCATAGTCACTTTAACCATATCTACATGTACATACTACCTCAATCAGCCTGACTAACCGGTGTCTGTATGTAGCCTCGCTACTGTATATAGCCTGTCTTTTACCTGTTGTTCACCTAATACCTTTTTTGTACTATTGGTTAGAGCCTGTAAGTAAGCATTTCACTGTTGTATTCAGCGCACGTGACAAATAAACTTTGATTTGATTTGCCTAATGCAGCGCAACACTCCTCTTTCACATAGAGTTGATCAGGTTGTTGTTTGTGGCCTGTGTAATGTTGTCCCACTCCTCTTCAATGGCTGTGCGAAGTTGGATATTTGCAGGAACTGGAACACACTGTCGTACATGCCGACCCAGAGTATCCCAAACATGCTCAATGGGTGACATATCTGGTGAGTATGCAGGCCATGGAAGAACTGGGACATTTTCAGCTTCCAGGATGCTTCTAGGATGTATTATCATGCTGAAACATGAGGTGATGGCGGTGGATGAATTGTACAACAATTGACCTCAGGATCCTGTCACGCTTTCTCTGTGCATCAAATTACCATCGATAACTGCCCCACCTCCACCATGGGTAACTTTGTTCACAACATTGACATCAGCAAACTGCTTGAGAATTGAAATTGAGCTCAGGTGCATCCTGTTTCCATTGATCATCCGTGAGACGTTTCTACAACTTAATTGGAGTCCACCTGTGGCAAATTCAATTGATTTGGAAAGGCACACACCTATTTATTTATATAAGGTCCCACAGTTGACAGTGCATGTTAGAGCAATCACCAAGCCATGAGGTTGAAGGAATTGTCTGTACAGCTCTGAGACAGGATTGCGTCGAGGCACAGATCTGGGAAAGGGAACCAAAACATTTCTGCAGCCTTGAAGATCCCCAAGAACACTGACCTCCATCATTCTTAAATGGAAGAAGTTTGGAAACACCAAGACTCTTCCTGGAGCTTGCCGCCCGGCCAAACTGAGCGATCGGGGGAGAAGGGCCTTGGTCAGGGAGGTGACCAAGAACCCGTTGGTCACTCTGACAGAGTTCCTCTGTGGAGATGGGATAAACTTCTAGAAGGACAACCATCTCTGCAGCACTCCACCAAGTAGGCCTTTATGGTAGAGTGGCAAGACGGAGCCCCTCCTCAGTAAAATAACCATGACAGCCCGCTTGGAGTTTGCCAAAAGAAACTTAAAGGACTCATAGACCATGAGAAACAAGACTCTCTGGTCTGTTGAAACCAAGATTGAACTCTTTGGCCTGAATGCCAAGCATCACGTCTGGAGGAAAGCTGGCACCATCCCTACAGTGAAGCATAGTGGTGGCAGCATCATGCTGTGGGGATGGTTTTCAGCTGTAAGGAATGGGAGACTAGTCAAGATCGAGGGAAAGATGAACAGAAAGAAGTATAGAGAGATCCTTGATGAAAACCTGCTCCAGAATGCTTAGGATCTTGTAGCGTCATACCCAAGAAGAGTCTAGGCTGTAATCGCTGCCAAAGGTGTTTCAACAAAGTACTGAGTAAAGGGTCTGAAAAGTTATGTAAATGTGATATTTCATTTTTTTTTATTAAATATAAATTAGCAAAAAAAAATAATCAAAAACCTGTTTTTGCTTTCTCATTGTGGGTATTGTGTGTAGATAAAATCCATTTGATCAATTTTAAAATAAGGCTGTAACATAACAAAATATGGAAAAAGTCAAGGGGTTTGAATACTTTCCAAATGCACGGAATACAATGTGTATTCCATAAAGACAACTTTTAAAACTTCAAACATGTTGCCTCACTTTTTGTTGAGGAGCTTTTTCCACTTTGAACGCCTGCTCCATTAAAGGTCTGTGCTTGGCTGTTACGAATACCTTTTGGCCCGACAGTCTAGGGGAGATGGTAACGAGACCCGTAACATAACTCATGCAAATTCTAATAGTGAAAAAGTAAAAGTGAGAACGAAACAACCACAGACAACTAAATTACCGTCAAACATGGTTTATTAGAAAACACATGGTAATGGGGGGGGGGGGGGGGCAGGAAAAGGGGCTAAGCTGGACCCAAAGAAAGAAACAATAAGCATCCAAAACACCCCTAATCTAGACTAGCCTAGTTCAACAACAGCTAACTAACTAACCAAAAATACAGTGGGTGGTCCGCCCAGTTCTAACTAGTGTTTTTAACAAAGTTTACCTACGGGTAGTGTAGCAAACAAACACCATAACCAAAAACAATACTCACAGGTGAGGACAAAGTGATATGGAGGTGCTCAAACAAAAGACAGCTCAATACATAAAGAGCGATAGAGAGACATAGTAGGAGAGGGTCAACCAGCGCGATCTACAGAGAGATTGAGCTCTCGAGCAAACAACTGACAGGGTTTTTAAACCAAGGGAAAGGAACTGTGATTGGGTAGGAAACAGGAGGAGGTGTGTCTTCTGATTGATGATTGATTGGTGACTGATTGGGGAGTGATGATTTTCACCTGTGAGCGGAGAAGGAGAGAAAAAAAAACACAGGATAGACACACACACACACACAGGATACCTGTATCCATAACAATGGCCCTGCACAGTGATGACTCATATAGTCATCTGCCTCACAACAGAGAGAGAGAGAGATAGAGAGGACACATTGAAAATGTAAAGCCTCTAAGCCATCAAGAGTCCATAAAGGCATCAAGAGTCCATAAAGCCATGCTTAGTATGGGGCAATAAAGTCAAGGCTCTCAAGGTTTTGTGTCAGTGATTCAGATTGCTCTAACTTTAGTGCTCTAACGTAACAGTTATTTAGTGCTCTAACCTAACAGTTATTTAGTGCTCTAACGTAACAGTTATTTACTGCTCTAACCTAACTGTTATTTAGTGCTCTAACGTAACTGTTATTTAGTGCTCTAACCTAACTGTTATTTAGTGCTCTAACCTAACTGTTATTTAGTGCTCTAACCTAACTGTTATTTAGTGCTCTAACCTAACTGTTATTTAGTGCTCTAACCTAACTGTTATTTAGTGCTCTAACCTAACTGTTATTTAGTGCTCTAACCTGTTATTTAGTGCTCTAACGTAACAGTTATTTAGTGCTCTAACCTAACTGTTATTTAGTGCTCTAACGTAACAGTTATTTAGTGCTCTAACCTAACTGTTATTTAGTGCTCTAACCTAACTGGTATTTAGTGCTCTAACCTAACTGTTATTTAGTGCTCTAACCTAACTGTTATTTAGTGCTCTAACCTAACTGTTATTTAGTGCTCTAACCTAACTGTTATTTAGTGCTCTAACGTAACAGTTATTTAGTGCTCTAACGTAACTGTTATTTAGTGCTCTAACCTAACTGTTATTTAGTGCTCTAACCTAACTGTTATTCAATAGTAATTTGCTACTTTGTGCTCAAACTTCACCTCCATTGGGTTCACTGTGTCACACCATTCATTCCATCCTCAGGCAGTTTTACCATCTCTGAGAGCTGCATGATGCACATCCAGCATTATTACGTTAGACTGCTCTTTCTGCTCTTCACTGAGCATGTGCATTCCCCTCTAAAACTCAATTACTGTCATTAACCACGTTTCCATCCACAGTTTTTATGCGAGTAAAGTGTCACGTTCTGACCTTAGTTCCTTGGTTATGTCTTTGTTTAGTATGGTCAGGGCGTGAGTTTTGTGGGTTGTCTATGCTCCTTTTTCTATGTTTTGGGATTTCTGTGTTTGGCCTGGTATGGTTCTCAATCAGAGGCAGCTGTCAATCATTGTCCCTGATTGAGAACCATACTTAGGTAGCCTGGTTTCACTTTTGAGTTGTGGGTGATTATTTTCCGTGTCAGTGTTTGTGCCACACGGGACTATTTTGTTTGTTTTCGGTATTTCACGTTGTTATTTTGTAGTTTAGTGTTCATGTAAATAAAGGATTGTTATGGACACTTACCACGCTGTGCCTTGGTCCGATCTCTCCTACTCCTCCTCAGAGGAAGAAGACGAGCGTTACAGAATCACCCACCAACCAAGGACCAAGCAGCGTGGTAACGGGCAGTAGCAGCGATCTCCAGACTCCTGGACATGGGAGGAGATTTTGGATGGCAAAGGACCCTGGGCACAGACTGGGGAATATCGCCGCCCCAAGGCAGAGCTGGAAGCAGCGAAAGCGGAGAGGCGGTGGTATGAGGAGGCAGCACGGCAGCGCGGCTGGAAGCACGAGAGGCAACCCCAAAAATGTATTGGGGGAGGGCACACGGGGAGTGTGGCTAAGTCAGGTAGGAAACCTGAGCCAACTCCCCGTGCTTACCGCGGAGAGAGGTGGACCGGGCTAGCACCATGTTATGCTGTGAGGTGCACATTGTCCCTGGTGCGCAGGCATAGCCCGGTGCGGTACATAGCAGCGCCTCGTATCGGCCGGGCTAGAGTGGGCATCGAGCCAGGTGCCATGAAGCCGGCTCAGCGCATCTGGTCTCCAGTGCGACTCCTCGGGCCGGGGTACAAGGCACCAGCCCTATGCATGGTGTCCCCGGGTTCGCCAGCACTGCCTAGTGCGGGCTATTCCACCTCACCGCACTGGCCTGGCTACGGGGAGCATTCAGCCAGGTAAGGTTGGGCAGGCTCGGTGCTCAAGACCTCCAGTGCGCCTTCACGGTCCGGTCTATCCTGTGCCACCTCCATGCACCAGCCCTCCGGTGGCAGCCCACCAGGCTGGCTGTCTCCTCCCTACAGGTGCTCCCGCCTGTCCAGTGCTGCAGAGTCTTCCTCCTGCCCAGCGCTGTCAGACAGAGTCTCCGTCCTGCCCAGCGCTGCCAGAGTCTCCCTCCTGCCCAGCGCTGCCAGAGTCTCCCTCCTGCCCTGAGCTGCCAGAGTCTCCCTCCTGCCCTGAGCTGCCAGAGTCTCCCTCCTGTCCTGAGCTGCCAGAGTCTCCCGTCTGTCCTGAGCTGCCAGAGTCTCCCTCCTGCCCAGCGCTGCCAGAGTCTCCCTCCTGCCCAGCGCTGCCGGTCTCTCTCCTGCCCTGAGCTGCCAGAGTCTCCCTCCTGCCCAGCGCTGCCAGAGTCTCCCTCCTGCCCAGCGCTGCCAGTCTCTCTCCTGCCCTGAGCTGCCAGAGTCTCCCTCCTGCCCTGAGCTGCCAGAGTCTCCCTCCTGCCCTGAGCTGCCAGTCTCCCTCCTGCCCTGAGCTGCCAGAGTCTCCCTCCTGCCCTGAGCTGCCAGAGTCTCCCTCCTGCCCTGAGCTGCCAGAGTCTCCCTCCTGCCCTGAGCTGCCAGAGTCTCCCTCCTGCTCTGAGCTGCCGGAGTCTCCCGTCTGTCCTGAGCTGCCGGAGTCTCCCGTCAGCCAGGAGCTGCCAGAGCCGCCCATCACTCCTGTGCTGCCGGAGTCTCCCGCCTGAATTATGGGTTATTAGGTAGCATTGCGTAGTGTGACTGATTTTACTAATTGCATGAGTACAGTACAAAGTTAGAGGTACGCTATTTGATAGATTCCCCCACTCACCCTACCTCGGTTTCCAGTGGGGAGACCTGAGGTCAATCTACCACTGCCCCCTCCCCATCTCGTACTTCTGAGTGGGAGACCTTCCCAGGCAGTAGTCTGCCTAGCGCAGAAACTAGAATGAGGGTGCCCACTCCGACAAGGTTAATTGACCCACAGTCCCACACAGTGACATGATATCATTGACGTGATGTGCAAATGTGCATAGAAAACCAATGCACAAATATCACCATTCCGATATTTGTTGTGCAGGTGCCCCCAGCAATATGCCTCCCTGGGCGGCTGCCCATGTTGCCTATACCTAAATCTGTCAATGTCGATGCTTGACTGCCATTTGACTAATGAAAATGTTCTCGCTCTTATTCATAATAATCTCATCATGTAGACTAGCCTACCCAGTACTCACACAACCTACCCGCAGAGTATCTGCTAGGTGTTTGCTAAAGCGCATGTGTCAAGACCAGAGTTTAGTAACATTTGCTATTAACTATAGGTAGAGTTGAATATTATTTTTTATTTGTCTAATTTGTAAAAAAAAAAAAAAAACACTGGTGGAAAAATGCACATACTGACTTTATGCGGATTTCAGAATATTGGCATGAAAATCTGTCCCCAATCGGATGGAAACATAGCTACTGTAACAAACATCTTGTGTGTCTATGTTGGGCTATGTGCTAGTGTGTCTATGTTGGGCTATGTGCTGGTGTGTCTATGTTGGGCTATGTGCTGGTGTGTCTATGTGTGCGTGCATGTCCTATCTAAACCAAGAAGAGCGATTACGTTTTCAGAAATACAATTATGTCAGACACTTCCATTAATCTGGTCCATTGAATTTGAAACATTCTATAATTCAGTTGAGTGAGAGAGAGTGAGTGAGAGAGAGAGAGAGAGAGAGAGAGAGAGAGAGAGAGAGAGACATACAGAGTAAGTGATGGGAGAATGGTTGATCTCAAGCAGGAAAACTATGTCAGAGGATATGAGGAGAGAGGAGTTTTTTCCTCAATCCTTTATACAATATTGATATTAGAAAGTAAAGTACATTGAAAAAATGTAAGTTCCACCTGAACTATTGAAAAAGCTTGGTAGAACTGGATCAGTGACAGTAAATCTGTCACAGCAGTTTCACAAGATGCAGATCAGGTCTGAGTTTTCATATAACAGATGCAGAATGAAACAAGCAGAGTTAAATCTGCAGTGGCAGCATGCTGCAGTGGTGCAAACTGTGTGTAGACTACCTGTAATTAGTTTGTGGCATAGTAGTGCAATAATGAATGAGGTTCAGGTGTCCTCTCCACTCAAAACCCAATTACATCCTAATCGAAACAAACCCAGTGTCCCACTTGCTTGGGGGTAACTTTGTTGGCTCCTGCCCTCCTGTTGACGTGAACAACATCTTCCAAAATCTGAATTATCCATTCATCTGCATGTTTTAATGCCCGACAACTAGCCTAGCGGGGACACGCTAACCCAAACAAGCCTCCCCTCTGTTTCAGCTGGTTTATTTGGAACAGGATGCGATACGGTATTAATTCCTGACACACACACACACACACACTCATAAACAGACATAGGGGGCCTGCACTGCAGCTGTGGAAATGAATTATGTATTTTTTGAGGTGGAAGGAATCAAAACTCAGAGACAAATGAATTCCACACACAACTTAATGACTGTGAACAGGAGGGAAGCGGGGAGAGCACATTCTCTCACTCAGTGTCACTTTCCTTACCCTTCCCTTCCAAAACACACACATTTACATAATGTACATATATTTACACAGACACACACACACACACACACACACACACACACACACACACACACACACACACACACACACACACACACACACACACACACACACACACACAGTCAAAAACCTCCAGGGTCCCAGCTCTCCAGCAGTGATACTCATAAACTACTGTGTTAAGAAAGCTAACTGACAAGCAGTCCATCTCCCATCTCCCTCTTTCTCTCCATCCCTCCATTTCCATCTTCTGTTTTTTTCTCCATTCTTCCCTCCATCTCCTTGTGATCTGTGGGCTGTAGAGACTGAGAACTGGCCGCTCCATTTGCTAGTCTTCTCTCCATCGCTCTCCCCTCCCACAATCTTTCTCTCCATCCCTCCCTCCAATCCATGGGCTGTAGAGACTGAGGACTGGCCTCTCCATTTGCTAGTCTTCTCTTCCTCTTCCTCCCCGCCCACAATCTTTCTCTCCATCCCTCCCTCCAATCCGTGGGCGGTAGAGACTGAGGACTGGCCACTCTGCTTGCTACAGGCCTCTCTCTGTACTCTCCTCATTAATGAGAATCACTTCTCTCCTTCCCACAATCCCCCAGGAGTTTATCTATAAGAGCACAATTCATCCTGCAGCTTGTTACTGGACAGCCAGGATCTTAAAGCTACAGTCTGGGATTTGGGGAACTGTTCAAGGGTCTTTTCAATTCTTGATATTTACCCACTGATTCTTGAAGAACATGACTTAGAAATTCCTCATGAGCTGAGCACAAGTGTCTGTCTTTATCACAACCCAAAATATAAATTATTACTCCATTGTTTACAAACAGCAAGAATGTCAACAAACAACGTATATAATGTACAGCTTCAAAATATGATCAAAACAGCCTCTTAGATGTCATGAACTGTCCCTCATTGCACCTACAGTGCTGTATATGGATTTGAGAGAGGTTACATTTCCCTAGCCCCATCCTTCAGATGTATACCAAAAAAAAAGTCAGGGACCCCATTTTGTTGTTTTTCGAATCTGGGACTGTAGCTTTAGTGTAACGGTTTTCTTCTGTTGAAGGAGAGGAGGACCAAAATGCAGCGTGGTTAGTGTTCAACGTTTAATAAGGACAATAAACGTAAACACTACAAAATACAAAGCAACACTTGAAAAAAAAAAAAAAACAGTCCTATCTGGTGCATAGACACAAAGACAGAAGACAACCACCCACAAAATACCCAAAGAACATGGCTGCCTAAATATGGTTCCCAATCAGAGACAACAATAAACACCTGGCTCTAATTGAGAACCAATCTAGGCAACCATAGACTTACATAATCACCTAGACTATAAAACACCCCATAAACATACAAAATCCCTAGACCAGACAAAACACATAAATCCCCCATGTCACACCCTGACCTAACCAATATAATACAGAAAACAAAGATAACTAAGGCCAGGGTGTGACATTTAGAGAAGGTCTTTTCACAAACCACCAAACAGAGCGCTCAGCTCAGAGCACCACACAGACTGACTGTTGTCCACGGGGCTCCAGTTGTTCATTTCAGCCCTTCGGAGGTGCTCTTAGAATGGGTCCAACGTCCAACTTAATGTCAACTGCAGAACAAAGCCATTGAAGAAGAAACATTTGACTGAGGATCAGCGACTGAGATTGGATCAATTGATCGAGCTAAACTAGATAATCTAATCAACTAGCAACTCCCTCTTGATAAAACCCACATGTTGTTGTGCTCCATTGCATCTCCAATGAGGACATGCATTTTGTCTTGCCTGCGAAAACAATAGTAGTTACAATAGAGATTATATTTATTACTACAGCATCATCTGCAGACCGTATTGAGTAGTAAAGCACAATTTATAGTAGAGCGGCTCGGAGGCAGATTTTAGCGGAATTTCACACACAGCTAGGGTAAGCCTGACTAATATTTGGTATGTCAACAAGGACAATCTCTCAGACAAAAATGAAACTAAGCAGTAAAGCCCCAGTGATTAGTCCTATTTAGCATGTTATTGAGTTATTTAGATTTTTTTTAAGTAATAATGGTGAAGGAAGTCTCAAGTGGCGGTGCAGGAGGAGTGAGACAACATGATGGCTATGAAGTGACAGAACGACCACCACGGGAAAATGACCAGCAACATGAACTTCACAGTGCATGCAGAAACACGAAAGAGGATCATTCGCTCTAATTATCCTACAGTCTTTAACAGGGGAGCTACATTTCATTATCTACGCAACAATTCATTATCTACGCTACAACAGGCAGCACACTACTTTATATTACAACCCTCCTCCTCTGTCAGAGTCAGACCACCACATACTGTCTGGTGACCTTTATCTTAAAAAGAGGGCATGAAGTACTGTACTGTGGCTAAAACATCACAGCAGCTCAAGAAGCCAGCAGATATTTTGGACAGACATGTTCTCATTTATTACTCACAAGTTATTACTCTGTTATTTACTCCATTACTAGTCACAGTGACTTTCTCAGTTATTTACTTCATTACTAAACAGTGACTTTCTCACCATTTATGAGAAAATGTGAAAAAGTTCATACATTTTTCAAACACCAGATATGAACACTTAAAAAATATATATATTTAACCTTTATTTAACCAGGTAGGTCAGTTGAGAACAAGTTCTCATTTACAACTGCGACCTGGCCAAGATAAATTAAAGCAGTGCGACACAAACAACACAGAGTTACACATAGGATAAACAAACGTACAGTCAATAACACAATAGAAAAATATATATACAGTGTGTGAAAATGAAGTAAGATTAGGGAGGTAAGGCAATAAATATGCCATAGTGGCGAAATAATTACAATTTAGCAATTAAACACTGGAGTGATAGATGTGCAGAAGATGATTGTACAAGTTTATTTATTTATTTATTTATTTAACCTTTATTTAACTAGGCAAGTCAGTTAGGAAACAAATTCTTATTTTCAATGACGGCCGAGGAACAGTGGGTTAACTGCCTGTTCAGGGGCAGAATGACAGATTTGTACCTTGTCAGCTCGGGGATTCGAACTTGCAACCTTTCGGTACAAGTAGAACAGTAGTACAAGTAGAACACATATGATTCTTGGTGATGAAATTCCCCCTTGTTTTAAATTCCGTTCATGCTGAATGTATATTAAAGTAGGAATATATTAAACAAACAGGGCTTAGGCCAAACTGTCACAGAGCACTCTGTATCCACCTTTATTCTATAGAAGTGGCACTACTTCTTTATGCAGTGCTACTAAAAGCAAAACACTCACAGCCCTGGCCAGACAACACACTCTGGATCCAAACATCTGCTGTTTGAATGTGGGGAGAGAAAGGGAGGAGCAAGACAGAGATAGAGAACATCACATCAGAAATCAGCTCAATGTAATTGAAGAATCCAGACTCTAACCCCTTCTGGGAAAATTGGAAAACACTAAACAAACAACAACACAAAGAATTATCTATCCAAAATAGAGAGGTATGGGTAAACCACTTCTCCAATCTTTTTGGCTCTATAACAAAGAACAAACAGCAAAAACATATACATGATCAAATACAAATCTTAGAATCAACTATTAAAGACTACCAGAGCCCATTGGATTCTCCAATTACCTTGAATGAACTACAGGACAAAATAAATAAAAAAACAAAAAGGCCTGTGGTGTTGATGGTATCCTCAATGAAATTATAAAATACACAGACAACAAATTCCAATTGGCTATACTAAAACTCTTTAGCATCAGCCTTAGCTCTGGCATCTTCCCCAATATTTGGAACCAAGGACTGATCACCCCAATCTGCAAAAGTGGAGACAAATTTGACCCCAATAACTGCCGTGGGATATGCGTCAACAGCAACCTTGGGAAAATCCTCTGCATTATCATTAACTGCAGACTCGTACATTTCCTCAGTGAAAACAATGTACTGAGCAAATGCCAAATTGACTTTTTACCAAATTATCATACGACAGACTACGTATTCACCCTGCACACCCTAATTGACAAACAAACAAACCGAAACAAAGGCAAAGTCTTCTCATGCTTTGTTGATTTCAAAAAAGTATTTGACTCAATTTGGCATTTGTCTGCTATACAAATTGATGGAAAGTGGTGTTGGGGGAAAAACATACGACATTATAAAATTCATATACACAAACCACCGGTGTGCAGTTAAAATAAGCAAAAACACACATTTCCTTCCACAGGGCTGTGGGGTGAGACAGGGATGCAGCTTAAGCTCCACCCTCTTCAACATATATATCAACAAATTGGTGAGGGCACTAGAACAGTCTGCAGCACCCGGCCTCACCCTGCTAGAATCTTAAGTCAAATGTCTACTGTTTGCTGATGATCTGGTGCTTCTGTCACCAACCAAGGAGGGCCTACAGCAGCACCTAGATCTACTGCACAGATTCTGTCAGACCTGGGCCCTGACAGTAAATCTCAGTAAGACCAAAATAATGGTGTTGCAAAAAAGGTCCAGACGCCAGGACCACAAATACAAATTCCATCTAGACACCGTTGCCATAGAGCACACACAAAACTATACATACCTTGGCCTAAACATCAGCGCCACAGGTAACTTCCACAAAGCTGTGAACGATCTCAGAGACAAGGCAAGAAGGGTATTCTATGCCATCAAAAGGAACATAAAATTCGACATCCCAATTAGGATCTGGCTAAAAATACTTGAATCGGTTATAGAACCCATTGCCCTATATGGTTGTGAGGTCTGGGGTCCGCTCACCAACCAAGAATTCACTAAATTGGACAAACACCAAATTGAGACTCAGTGTACAAATATCCTCAGTGTACAACGTAAAACACCAAATAATGCATGCAGAGCAGAAATAGGCCGATACCCGCTAATTATCAAAATTCAGAAAAGAGCCGTTAAATTCTACAACCACCTAAAAGGAAGCGATTCCCAAACCTTCCATAACAAAGCCATCACCTACAGAGAGATGAACGTAGAGAAGAGTCCCCTAAGCAAGCTGGTCCTGGGGCTCTGTTCACAAACACAAACAGACCTCACAGAGCCCCAGGACAGCAACACAATTAGCCCCAACAAAATCATGAGAAAACAAAAAGATAATTACTTGACACATTGGAAAGAATTAACAAAAAAACAGAGCAAACTAGAATGCTATTTGGCCCTAAACAGAGAGTACACAGTGGCAGAATACCTGACCACTGTGACGGACCCAAACTTAAGGAAAGCTTGGACTATGTTATGTACAGACTCAGTGAGCATAGCCTTGCTCTTGAGAAAGGCCATCGTAGGCAGACCTGGCTCTCAAGAGAAGACAGGCTATGTGCACACTGCCCACAAAACGAGGTGGAAACTGAGCTGCACTTCCCAACCTCCTGTCAAATGTATGACCATATTAGATACACATATTTCCCTCAGATTACACAGATCCACAAAGAATTAGAAAACAAACCCGATTTTGATAAACTCCAATATCTATTGGGTGAAATATCACAGTGTGCCACGCCTGCTTCCGCTCTCTCCCGCCAGCGCTCCAGGGCGCCAGACTACCCTTCATTACGCACACCTGTCACCATCATTACATGCAGCAGCGCTCATTTGTTGATTGCCCCGTCTATAACTGTCTGCTCCCCCGTTTGTTCCCTGTGTCTGCATTAATGTTGTTATGTGTTCATGTCGACACTGTTTTGTCCTGTTCCATGTCTGTTGGTAATTAAATGTTCACTCCCTGTACCTGCTTCTCGTCTTCCAGTGTCGATCCTTATACAGTGTGCAATCACAGCAGCAAGATTTGTGACCTGTTGCCACAAGAAAAAGGCAACCAGTGTAGAACAAACACCATTGTAAATACAACCCATATTTATGTTTATTTATTTTCCTTTTTGTACCTCAACTATATCCACATTGTTACAACACTGTATATAGACATAATATGACATTTAAAATGTCTTTATTTTGGAACTTTTGTGAGTGTGATGCTTACTGTTCATTTTTTATTGTTTATTCAACTTTTGTTTATTATCTATTTCACTTGCTTTGGCAATGTTTCCCATGCTAATGAAGCCCCTTAAATTTAAATTGAGAGACAGAGAGAGAGAGCAACAGAGAGACAGAGAAAGAGCGAGAGACATGGAGAGAGAGAGACAGAGAGAAAAAGACAGAGAGAGAGAGAGAGAGAGACGGAGAGAGAGAGAGAGAGACAACAGTACTCAAACAAATGAGTCGCACCAGACAGCAACTCAACTCGGTAGTGTTTTACATCAGGTTTATTAAAACATTATTAAACACACCAAACCAATTGGCATTCTGTGTGAATATCTAAATATCGTAGAGACAACAATGCACATAATTCCCATCACTACAAATAACTGTAGATTGACTGTTTTCATTATTAGAAGAAAGAAAAAAATGCGTATTTTTTTATTTTAGACTACCATTTTCATACAGTCAAAATGACCATATTTTTGTTATTTTGGCAGCTCAGACCAGAGGGACACACAACACAACAGATCCATCAAGTAACTCATAACACGAACTGTGTCTGAATCTCCCTACTTCGGCTAAGGTAAATGAACAGACTAGAACAGAACCCCCTGAATCAGCATAGGACTGTAATTAGGAAGGGAAGTTCATTTTTCACCAGGTGACAGTGGAGCGATTAAGGCTGGCTGCCAGATAGTGCTTGAGGTGGCTGGCTTGTTGACCCCCGGCTGAGGCCCTAATGGCTCTGAGAGCCTGGGAGCAGCAAACAAAGGTAGAGAGAAGATGAGGAACAGTTATGTGATTCAGTGCCACAACAAGAGTCTTACCACCAGATCAAAGTCTCCCTCCATAGACTATGGGGGAAGAGTGATCAATTGGCCTGAAAGGACAAGGTAAACAAAGTGAAGGTTAAAGGTTTGGAAAGCAAAGGCACTTCCATTCAATAACCGCTGTTGCTGGAGGAGCAGGGTGTTTTCAAGTGGTGATTTTTCACACGTTAACTAAATGCATGAACATAGTAATTTGGGTCTATTCTTCTATCTGGCTCTTTCTACAAACATTTTACTAGAGTGGCCTACAAACATTTTCCCAGCCTCACAGTTATTTCTCCACATTGCCTCGCAGTTTATAATAGGGGAACAGAGTACAGAGAACAGAGATCTATCCAAATCACATAATCTGCTTGTGGAGATCCATTCAAAAGCTATTTTATTTCACCTTTATTTTAACAAGGTAGACGGGTTGAGAACAAGTTTTCATTTACAACTGCGAAACCTGGCCAAGATAAAGCAAAGCAGTGCGACAAAAACAACAACACAGAGTTACACATAAACAAACATACAGTCAATAACACAATAGAAAAATCTATGTACAGTGTGTGCAAATGTAGAAGAGTAGGGAGGTAAGGCAATAAATAGGCCATAGAGGCGAAATAATTACAATTTACAATTAACACTGGAGTGATAGATGTGCAGATGATGATGTGCAAGTAGAGATACTGGGGTGCAAAAGAGCAAGAGATTAAGTAATACTATGGGGATGCGGTTGTTGGGTGTGCTATTTACAGATTGGCTGTGTACAGGTACAGTGATCGGTGAGCTGCTCTGATAGCTGATGCTTAACTTTAGAGAGGGAGATATAAGACTCCAGATTTTTGCAATTCGTTCCAGTCATTGGCAGCAGAGAACTGGAAGGAAAGGCAGCCAAAGGAAGTGTTGGCTTTGGGGATGACCAGTGAGATATACCTGCTGGAGCGTGTGCTACGGGTAGGTGCTGCGATGGTGACCAGTGAACTGAGATAAGGCGGGGCTTTACCTAGCAAAGACTTATAGATGACCTGGAGCCAGTGAGTTTGGCAACGAATATGAAGCGATGGCCAGCCAACGAGAGCATACAAGTCGCAGTAGTGGGTAGTATATGGGGCTTTGGTGGCAAGACGGATGGCACTGTGATAGACTGCATCCAATTTGCTGAGTAGAGTGTTGGAGGCTATTTTGTAAATGACATTGCCGAAGACAAGGATTTATTTATTTATTTCACCTTTATTTAACCAGGTAGGCTCGTTGAGAACAAGTTCTCATTTACAACTGCGACCTGGCCAAGATAAAGCATAGCAGTGTGAACAGACAACAACACAGAGTTACACATGGAGTAAACAATAACCATGTCAATAACACAGTAGAAAAAAAAGGCATGAGGAGGATCAGTAGATAGTTTTACGAGGGTATGTTAGGCAGCATGACTGAAGGAGGCTTTGTTTCGAAGTAGGAGGCCGATTCTAGATTTCATTTTGGATTGAAGATGCAGTCTAACCAGACACCTAGGTATTTGTAGTTGTCCACATATTCTAAGTCAGAACCATCCAGAGTAGAGATGCTACAGTGCCTTGCGAAAGTATTCGGCCCCCTTAAACTTTGCGACCTTTTGCCACATTTCAGGCTTCAAACATAAAGATATAAAACTGTATTTTTTTGTGAAGAATCAACAACAAGTGGGACACAATCATGAAGTGGAACGACATTTATTGGATATTTCAAACTTTTTTAACAAATCAAAAACTGAAAAATTGGGCGTGCAAAATTATTCAGCCCCTTTACTTTCAGTGCAGCAAACTCTCTCCAGAAGTTCAGTGAGGATCTCTGAATTATCCAATGTTGACCTAAATGACTAATGATGATAAATACAATCCACCTGTGTGTAATCAAGTCTCCGTATAAATGCACCTGCACTGTGATAGTCTCAGAGGTCTGTTAAAAGCGCAGAGAGCATCATGAAGAACAAGGAACACACCAGGCAGGTCCGAGATACTGTTGTGAAGAAATTTAAAGCCAGATTTGGATACAAAAATATTTCCCAAGCTTTAAACATCCCAAGGAGCACTGTGCAAGCGGTAATATTGAAATGGAAGGAGTATCAGACCACTGCAAATCTACCAAGACCTGGCCGTCCCTCTTAACTTTCAGCTCATACAAGGAGAAGACTGATCAGAGATGCAGCCAAGAGGCCCATGATCACTCTGGATGAACTGCAGAGATCTACAGCTGAGGTGGGAGACTCTGTCCATAGGACAACAATCAGTCGTATATTGCACAAATCTGGCCTTTATGGAAGAGTGGCAAGAAGAAAGCCATTTCTTAAAGATATCCATAAAAAGTGTTGTTTAAAGTTTGCCGCAAGCCACCTGGGAGACACACCAAACATGTGGAAGAAGGTGCTCTGGTCAGATGAAACCAAAATGGAACTTTTTGGCAACAATGCAAAATGTTATGTTTGGCGTAAAAGCAACACACCATCCCCACTGTCAAACATGGTGGTGGCAGCATCATGGTTTGGGCCTGCTTTTCTTCAGCAGGGACAGGGAAGATGGTTAAAATTGATGGGAAGATGGATGGAGCCAAATACAGTACCATTCTGGAAGAAAACCTGATGGAGACTGCAAAAGACCTGAGACTGGGGCGGAGATTTGTCTTCCAACAAGACAATGATCCAAAACATAAAGCAAAATCTACAATGGAATGGTTCAAAAAATAAACATATCCAGGTGTTAGAATGGCCAAGTCAAAGTCCAGACTTGAATCCAATCGAGAATCTGTGGAAAGAACTGAAAACTGCTGTTCACAAATGCTCTCCATCCAACCTCACTGAGCTCGAGCTGTTTTGCAAGGAGGAATGGGAAAAAATGTCAGTCTCTCGATGTGCAAAACTGATAGAGACATACCCCAAGTGACTTACAGCTGTAATCGCAGCAAAAGGTGGCGCTACAAAGTATTAACTTAAGGGGGCTGAATAATTTTGCACGCCCAATTTTTCATTTTTTTATTTGTTAAAAAAGTTTTAAATATCCAATAAATATCGTTCCACTTCATGATTGTGTCCCACTTGTTGTTGATTCTTCACAAAAAAATACAGTTTTATATCTTTATGTTTGAAGCCTGAAATGTGGCAAAAGGTCGCAAAGTTCAAGGGGGCCGAATACTTTCGCAAGGCACTGTAGTTGGGCGGGAGAGTGCAGGCAGCAATCTCTATAGGGCTAGATTGAACAATTTACACAATCCACAAAACTGAAATAGGAAGCCGATTCTAGATTACATTTTGGATTGGAGATGCTTGTGAGTCTGGAAGGAGAGTTTACAGTCTAACCACACACCTAGGTATTTGTAGTTGACCACATATTCTAAGTCAGAACCGTCCAGAGTAATGATGCTAGTCGGGCAGGAGGGTGCAGGTAGAACAATTGAACAATTTACACAATCCCCAAAACTGTACAAACAGATCATCAGTGACCTGCCCGAAACAAACAAGGAGAAAGAAAAAACAATGAAAATCCATTTTCAACCACTTAAAAAATCTCTAGAGTGGAGTGTGATGTATAACTTAACAGTGGATTGGTTTCCAAGGCAACCAGCATTATCTGTCTCTTTGATAGGAGCTGGCTGGCTGGCTTCTGTCTATTTGGTACAGGAATGAAACTCACCTGAGGCTCTCGGATGTTTAAAAATAGAACGCCATTAGAAACCGTATGCAGAACCTGCCGCGCGGGCGGGAGGCGCTCAGAAAAGAAAAACTGACGGCGCCACAGTCAGAACACCTTATCAGATGTTAACGTCAATACACTAGAGTCTCAGCTAGAGAAATATGGTGATGACTCAAAAAATAATGGTCACTTTATTCAAGCAGCTGTGCTACTTTTCAGACCAAAAGCCAAAAGGCAGAAATAACAAAGTGTAGGTATTATATCATATAAAACACAATTTAGACAGAAAAAGTCATGAGAGGTGCTGTACTGTACGAAAAACAATAGAAAAGTTATGTAGAACTAACACTCACCTTGCAGCAATAAGATAACAGGGATTTGTTTGCCACTCACTGTTCTGATATGAGCAGGAAGTATCTGATAGACTGCCAATAGACCAATAGTTGTTAAGAAAACACTCATCATATTTTTCACCTGAAAGCCTTAAAACTCTCAAATTAAGATAGAGTAACCTGGGGAGTATGGTTACGTCCCAAATGGCACCCTATTCCCTCTGGCCAAAAGTAGTGCACTATATAGGGAATAGGTTGCCATTTGACACCCTATTCCATATGGACTCTGGTCAAAAGTAGTGCACTATATACGGAATAGGTTGCCATTTGGATTCTTCATGCAGCCCTCTGAGGATGCCTGACATGAGACAGGGACATGGTCACAAGATTCAGATTAGAACCGCACAAAATTACTGTTCTTATCCTAATATTCATCCTGTAACTGGCTGTGACACAGTACACATTAGACCTGCAGTAGATTACCCAAGTGATCAACCCCCCACTGCCACGACACAAAATCCTTGCCCAAAATGAGTTAAGGAATAAGAAACTCAGTCATTTACAACTGGTAGATATTCTCTGTGACAGAACCCACAGACCCAACGAGACTTGCTAAACTCTATTCCAAGGTGAAAAGAGCACTTGGTCTGACAGCTCATCTTTTAACACTTTATGTCTCTCCAGCTACAGCACTGTGCACAACGCAGCTGTCTCCATCACTCACTATAGGATATTACTATTTGGCTGATGATGTAGATCCATCACACATTGTACATAGAATAATAATAATTTTGTTAATATTTCAAAGCACACTGAATGCAAACATGCAGATAGTGTTAAGCATTTGTAGCTTTCTCTGTCCTCCTCAGTTCACATTGAACACAGTGCTTTATTCATACAACTGTTATGTTTAAACATGGTAATACCAATGCTTACCATTGTGTCTAATTGCAAGATGGACATCAAATGGACATTGTTCTATGAAAAAGCTATCAAAAACGATATTGCCAACTAGAGCTGAAAAAAAGCAGTGTAGCAGCACAAAAGTACACAAGGGTTTTTCATTCTAACATCCCTCCCTGATACTGTAAATCAAATGGTAGCTCAGATTATCCACACTTTTCTCTGCTATCCTACTGCCACTTTCCTGACTTGGTGTCTCAGCCCAAGTGGTCAGAGCAGAGGATAGGCTACAGTACCCCCGGATCACATGGCTCAGCCACAGGCTTTGATTCACATCCCACCAGACAGGCTCAGCCACTGGGTTGTAGGTGTGTTTGTATCCAGGCTGCTGGCTGCATGCGGGGACCAGTCAGGCCCAGGCTTTGTAGTAGGAACTGTCAGAAAGACAATGGGAACATGAGTAACTCCTACACTCTGCCTGTCTGGTGCTGCCCTTTGTGTAAAAGGGACAGTACTGCCAACCTACTTCAGCTGGCCAACACTACAAATGGAATAGGATATTCATGTCTCTCTTCCTCTCTTGAGTAATTGAAGGGCTGTGTGTATGCATGTGTAATGCTAAGAGAGAGGTAATAGACACAATTGGGAGGTGTGTGTGTGTGTGTGTGTGTGTGTGTGTGTGTGTGTGTGTGTGTGTGTGTGTGTGTGTGCGTGTGTTGCTGGGTGTAAGTTATGCATGGGGAAAATGCACATTTGGAATATTAATGGGTTATATAAATTCACTGCCAAAACGTGTGGCCCAGGAATCCATTTTACTAAACACAGATAGCTGCAGAGCTTCAATACAGCATCATATGATGGGTGAACTTCATTGGAATGTTTGCTTGGCAAATAACATTATTTCTGGAAACATTTTGATACTCACAGGCAACATAAGACCATAATAGTGTTCCATACCTTACATCCACACTCTCTCTGCTAACATGTTGGTGCTGTAGCACTTTCCCGCTAACAGCTATAAGTGGAGCTGATCTGAGTGCCTCCGCACGCAAGGGAAGCCGGTTAGGTATAGTAAGGATGGAGGATAATGGGTGGTACAAGTCAAGGAAATGGTAGCCTTTTATAGTCACAATCCTGCTGTTGCCATGGCACTGTCTGCAGGTGATATCTTCATCGTTCTGTAAGGTCTCCAGGAGCGTGTAGTGCAAATCTGTTTTTATCCTTTTAACCAGGGAAGTCACATTGATATTGATATATCCTTTCATGCTGAGCCCTAATTTGAAGTGTGACCTAACCCTATGGGCCCTGGTCAAAAGGAGTATGCTATAAAGGGAATAGGGCACAATATGGAACATAACAAAAATGAATGTCTCCTAAAGTTGATTCAGCTGCGGGATCGGGGCATCACCAGTACAGAGCTTGCTCAAGAATGGCAGAAGGCAGGTGTGAGTACATCTGCATGCACAGTGAGGCGAAGACTTTTGGAGGATGGCCTGGTATTAAGAAGGGCAGCAAAAAAGCCACTTCTCTACAGGAAAAGCATCAGGGACAGACTGATATTTTGCAAAAGGTACAGGGATTTGACTGCTGAGGACTGGGGTAAAGTCACTTTCTCTGATGAATCCCCTTTCCAATTGTTTGGGTCAACCGGAAAAAAACTTGTCCGGAGAAGACAAGGTGAGCGCTACCATCAGTCCTGTGTCATGCCAACATTAAAGCATCCTGAGACCATTCATGTGTGGGGTTGCTTCTCAGCCAAGGGAGTGGGCTCACTCACAATTTTGCCTAAGAACACAGCCATGAATAAAGAATGGTACCAACTCCTCCTCCGAGAGCAACGTCTCCCAACCATCAAGGAACAGTTTGGTGACAAACAATGCCTTTTCCAGCATGATGGAGCACCTTGCCATAAGCCAAAAGTGATAACTAAATGGCTCGGGGAACAAAACATCAATATTTTGTGTCCATGGCCAGGAAACTCCCTAAACCTTAATCCCATTGAGAACTTGTGGTCAATCCTCAAGAGGCGGGTGGACAAACAAAACCCCACAAATTCTGACAAACTCCAAGCATTGATTATGCAAGAATGGGCTGCCATCAGTTAGGATGTGGCCCAGAAGTTAATTGACAGCATGCCCGGGAGGACTACAGAGGTCTTGAAAAAGAAGGATCAACACTGCAAATATTGACTCTTTCTCAAAACTTTTGGCCACAACTGTACACACAATACCCCGTAATAACAAAACAAAAACAGGACTTTTGAAATTTTGGCAAATTTATTACAAATAAAAAAACTGAAATATTACATTTACATAAGTATTCACACCCTTTACTCAGGACTTTGTTGAAGCACCTTTGACAGTGATTACAGCCTCGAGTCTTCTTGGGTATGACACTACAAGCGTGGCACACCTGTATTTGAGGAGTTTCTCCTATTCTTCTCTGCAGATCCTCTCAAGCTCTGTCAGGTTGGATGGGGAGCGTCGCTATTTTCAGGTCTCTCCAGAGATGTTCGATCGGGTTCAAGTCCAGGCTCTGGCTGGGCCACTCAAAGACATTGAGACATGTACCGAAGCGACTCCTGTGTTGTCTTGGCTGTGTGCTTAGGGTTGTTGTCCTGTTGGAAGGTGAAGCGTCGCCCCAGTCTGAGGTCCTGAGTGATCTGGAGCAGGTTTTCATCAAGGATCTCTGTACTTTGCTCCGTTCATCTTTCCCTCGATCCTGACTAGTCTCCCAGTCCCTGGCGCTGAAAAACATCCCCACAGTTTGATGAGGTCTTCACCATGCTTCACCATAGGGTTAGTGCCAGGTTTCCTCCAGACATGATGTTTGACATTCAGGCCAAAGAGTTCAATCTTGTTTTCATCAGACCAGAGAATGTTGTTTCTCATGGTCTGAGAGTCTTTTGGTGGATTTTGGCAAACTCCAAGGAAGCTGTCATGTGCCTTTTACTGAGGAGTGGCTTCCGTCTGGCCACTCTACCATAAAGCCTGTTTTGTGGAGTGCTGCCGAGATGGTTGTCCTTCTGGAAGGTTCTCCCATTTCCACAGAAGAACTCTAGAGCTCTGTCAAAGTGACCATCAGGTTCTTGGTCACCTCCCTAACCAAGGCCCTTCTCCCCCGATTGCTCAGTTTGGTCGGGCGGCAAGCTCTAGGAAGAGTCTTGGTGGTTCCAAACTTCTTCCATTTAAGAATGATGAAGGCCACTGTGATTTTTTTTTCTGTGCCTGGACACAATCCTGTCTCTGAGATCTACGGACAATTCCTTCGACCTCATGGCTTGGTTATTGCTCTGACATGCACTGTCAACTGTGGGGCCTTATATAGTTAGGCATGTTCCTTTCCAAATTATGTGTAATCAATTGAATTTACCACAGGTGAACTCCAACTCCAAGTTTACAACTTCAAGTTGTAAAAACATCTCAAGGATGATCAATGGAAACAGGATGAACCTGAGCTCAATTTCGAGTCTCATAGCAATGGGTCTGAATACTTATGTAAATAAGGTATCTGGGTTTTTTTTATGCATTTGCAAAAATTCTAAAAACCTGTTTTCACTGTCATTGTGGGGTATTGTGTGTAGATTGCTGAGGATTTGTATTTATTTAATCCATTTTAGAATAAGGATTTCCCAAAATGTGGGAAAAGTCAAGGGGTCTGAATACTTTCCAAAGGCACCGTATAGCTAGCAGCATATCTAGTGTGTTCCAGCTTCTTCGGGGTGGCTTTAAGGGACACGCAGCACCTTCTAAAGAGCCCTGTTGTTTCATTAAGCCCAGCTCAACCCCCCTGGCTTTGAAGCTTGAAGGGAAGAATCTCGCTATTGATCTGAAAATCTGACTACTCTCCCTAGAACAGCAAACCGCTGACCACTGAGAAAGTACTGCAGCGAAAAGTACACCTAAATGCAAGTCAGGAGGATTACATAATTACGTTCCTCTGCATATGACAAAGGGCCAAGAAGAGAAGTATCATAACTTATTATTAACCTCTGAAATTACTGTTGACATAGTTTTTCCAATACGCAGCATACAGCCATTAGATTACATCTTTCACACAGTCACCTGAACATTTTGGCAAGTACTTGATTTTGTAGGAAGGCCGGGAACCAAATACATAAAGTAAGTCATCAAAAGAGTATGTCTAACATATATTGTATCTAATGTGGTGGAATGTATACATACTTGGCATAAATTGATGGTAACAGGCTTCTCCTGTCACTCACTGCCTCTAGTTTCAAACGCAGTGTACGCACATCCAATAACTTGCAGTTGCTTGGAACAAAAAAGATCACTGTCCCTCCCTCCCTGGCCCTAGCACCTCTCCGCACAGATGGGCAGCCCTCCAAGAACTATCCGTAACCCACTCCTGTTCCTCCCTCACACAGCATTTCTCTGCCCCTCTTCCGCAACACCCATCTCCTCCAGTGGGCAGCACTCCCAGAACAAACCCGTTCCTTAGACTACTCTACTCCTGTACCATTCAGACCTGGGTTCAACTACTATTTCAAATCTTTCAAAAACTTTAAGCGTTTGCTCTAGCCTGCCTGGAGTGGCGGGGTGCAGTTATTGGACTATTCTATTGGTTCCATTGTGCCAGGCAAGCTCAATCAAGCTTAGATAAAGTATTAGAAAAAATATTAAGTATTTGAACCCAGGTCTGGTAATGTTTATACAGCAGCTTTCCTCCGGTGGGTCAGTTGGTGGGCCGTTAGGTGGTGGGAGAGAGGGAGGATGAGGATCAATAGAAGGGCTTCCTCGTCCGGTCTCATCCGAGACGCAGGACGCTAATGAGCCGAGAGAAAGAACAGCTGACTACTCACTTTCCGTCCCGTATACACCCCGGTCGGACCACAGGGGACTCGGACTTACACACACACGCACAAAGTTAGAAGACAGTTATTGTAAGAGTCTTGTTGATAAATAGAATTGAAACGTGTGTCTCAGTATGGTAATTGGTGATATAATTAAAGCCAGTTATAATTGTAATAGCAGATAATAAGAAAAGACTATAAGTATTTACCTGGCTAAAAGAGAAGGAATATAATATCTATTGTTTACAGGAAACTCATTCAACAATTTCAGATGAAGTTTTGTGGAAAAGGGACTGGGGGGGTAATATATTTCTCCCATGGGTAAAGAAATTCAAAAGGGGTGATGATATTAATTAACAGTAATTTTGATCCAAATGTGCAAATTGTCCAAACAGATCTTCAAGGTAGACGGATGATTTTAAATATGTTATTGGACCATAAACAGACATGGCTTATTAACCTATATGGTCCAAATAATAATTGATCAACTCTACAAGCAACACAAGACTCTATTATTATGGTGGGAGATTATAATATGGTTTTAAATACCTCTATGGACCGTAGAGGAAATAAATGTAATGGATATATTGGAATTAGTGGATATATGGAGGCTTAAATACCCTGACCTAGTGAGATATACATGGAGGAGGCTTAATCAAGCTAGTTGTCTTGATTACTTTCTTATGTCATTCTCTCTGGCATCAAAAGCTTAAAAAGTGTTGATAGGGGACAGAAAGCAGTTGGACCATCACATAATTGGCATATATAATACTCTTACAGAATTTCCACGTGGGCGAGGATATTGGAAATGTAATCAAAGCCTACTGGATGATAACTTGTTTTTAACTAGGACAGAATAATTTATAACTGACTTTTCCAACATAACATAGGTACAGCAGATCCCCTTATTGTATGGGACACTTTTAAATGTGCCTTTAAAGGCCATGCAATTCAGTACTCATCTATAAAACAAAAGCAATTTAGGTCAAAAGAGTCCATATTAACAAAGGATATTGAAGGACTAACAGTACAGATAGATAGCAATAAAAACTGTACCATAGAGGCTCAGAGTAAGTTAAAGGAAAAGCAAAAATAAATGGAGGAACTTATTAAAGTAAAAATAAAGCGAACTGGATGGAATATGGGGAAAAATGCACCAAATAATTTTTTAATCTTCAATATGGAAATGCTACCCCCAAAAATGTATTGAAACTTCTTACAAATGATGGAGTCACTCATGATTCACCAAACTACACTGCTCAAAAAAATAAAGGGAACACTAAAATAACACATCCTAGATCTGAATGAATGAAATATTCTTATTAAATACTTTTTTCTTTACATAGTTGAATGTGCTGACAACAAAATCACACAAAAATGATCAATGGAATTCAAATGTATCAACCCACGGAGGTCTGGATTTGGAGTCACACTCAAAATTAAAGTGGAACACCACACTACAGGCTGATCCAACTTTGATGTAATGTCCTTAAAACAAGTCTAAATGAGGTGTGTGTGTGGCCTCCACGTGCCTGTATGACCTCCCTACAATGCCTGGGCATGCTCCTGATGAGGTGGAGGATGGTCTCCTGAGGGATCTCCTCCCAGACCTGGACTAATGCATCCGCCAACTCCTGGACAGTCTGTGGTGCAACGTGGCGTTGGTGGATGGAGCGAGACATGATGTCCCAGATGTCCTCAATTGGATTCAGGTCTGGGAACGGGCGGGCCAGTCCATAGCATCAATGCCTTCCTCTTGCAGGAACTGCTGACACACTCCAGCCACATGAGGTCTAGCATTGTCTTGCATTAGGAGAAACCCAAGGCCAACCGCACCAGCATATGGTCTCACAAGGGGACTGAGGATCTCATCTCGGTACTTAATGACAGTCAGGCGACCTCTGGCGAGCACATGGAGGGCTGTGCGGCCCCCGAAAGAAATGCCACCCCACACCATGACTGACCCACTGCCAAACCGGTCATGCTGGAGGATGTTGCAGGCAGCAGAACGTTCTCCACGGCGTCTCCAGACTCTGATGGTCTGATACTCCTTCCATTTCAATATTATCGCTTGCACAGTGCTCCTTGGGATGTTTAAAACTTGGGAAATCTTTTTGTATCCAAATCCGGCTTTAAACTTCTTCACAACAGTATCTCGGACCTGCCTGGTGTGTTCCTTGTTCTTCATGATGCTCTCTGCGCTTTTAAAGGACCTCTGAGACTATCACAGTGCAGGTGCATTTATACGGAGACTTGATTACACACAGGTGGATTGTATTTATCATCATTAGTCATTTAGGTCAACATTGGATCATTCAGAGATCCTCACTGAACTTCTGGAGAGAGTTTGCTGCACTGAAAGTAAAGGGGCTGAATAATTTTGCACGCCCAATTTTTCAGTTTTTGATTTGTTAAAAAAGTTTGAAATATCCAATAAATGTCGTTCCACTTCATGATTGTGTCCCACTTGTTGTTGATTCTTCACAAAAAAATACAGTTTTATATCTTTATGTTTGAAGCCTGAAATGTGGCAAAAGGTCGCAAAGTTTAAGGGGGCCGAATACTTTCGCAAGGCACTGTAGCATCTCTACTCTGGATGGTTCTGACTTAGAATATGTGGACAACTACAAATACCTAGGTGTCTGGTTAGACTGCATCTTCAATCCAAAATGAAATCTAGAATCGGCCTCCTACTTCGAAACAAAGCCTCCTTCAGTCATGCTGCCTAACATACCCTCGTAAAACTATCTACTGATCCTCCTCATGCCTTTTTTTTCTACTGTGTTATTGACATGGTTATTGTTTACTCCATGTGTAACTCTGTGTTGTTGTCTGTTCACACTGCTATGCTTTATCTTGGCCAGGTCGCAGTTGTAAATGAGAACTTGTTCTCAACGAGCCTACCTGGTTAAATAAAGGTGAAATAAATAAATAAATTATTGTCTTCGGCACTGTATGTCATTCAATAAAACGCAAATTAATTACTTAAAAATCATACAATGTGATTTTCTGTATTCTTGTTTTAGATTCTGTCTCTCACAGTTGAAGTGTACCTATGATAAAAATGACAGACCTCTACATGCTTTGTAAGTAGGAAAACCTGCAAAATCGGCAGTGTATCAAATACTTGTTCTCCCCACTGATATATATATATATATATATATATAATGTATACACAGTGGGGGAAAAAAGTATTTAGTCAGCCACCAATTGTGCAAGTTCTCCCACTTAAAAAGATGAGAGGCCTGTAATTTTCATCATAGGTAATTTTCATCAACTATGACAGACAAAATGAGAAGAAAAAAATCCAGAAAATCACATTGTAGGATTTTTAATACATTTATTTGCAAATTATGGTGGAAAATAAGTATTTGGTCACCTACAAACAAGCAAGATTTCTGGCTCTCACAGACCTGTAACTTCTTCTTTAAGAGGCTCCTCTGTCCTCCACTCGTTACCTGTATTAATGGCACCTGCTTGAACTTGTTATCAGTATAAAAGACACCTGTCCACAACCTCAAACAGTCACACTCCAAACTCCACTATGGCCAAGACCAGAGAGATGTCAAAGGACACCAGAAACAAAATTGTAGACCTGCACCAGGCTGGGAAGACTGAATCTGCAATAGGTAAGCAGCTTTGTTTGAAGAAATCAACTGTGGGAGCAATTATTAGGAAATGGAAGACATACAAGATCACTGATAATCTCCCTCGATCTGGGGCTCCACGCAAGATCTCACCCCGTGGGGTCAAAATTATCACAAGAACGGTGAGCAAAAATCCCAGAACCACACGGGGGGACCTAGTGAATGACCTGCAGAGAGCTGGGACCAAAGTAACAAAGCCTACCATCAGTAACACACTACGCCGCCAGGGACTCAAATCCTGCGGTGCCAGACGTGTCCCCCTGCTTAAGCCAGTACATGTGCAGGCCCGTCTGAAGTTTGCTAGAGAGCATTTGGATGATCCAGAAGAAGATTGGGAGAATGTCATATGGTCAGATCAAACCACAATATAACTTTTTGGTAAAAACTCAACTAGTCGTGTTTGGAGGACACAGAATGCTGAGTTGCATCCAAAGAACACCATACCTACTGTGAAGCATGGGGGTGGAAACATTCTTTGGGGCTGTTTTTCTGCAAAAGGATCAGGACGACTGATCCGTGTAAAGGAAAGAATGAATGGGGCCATGTATCGTGAGATTTTGAGTGAAAACCTCCTTCCATCAGCAAGATGAAACGTGGCTGGGTCTTTCAGCATGACAATGATCCCAAACACACCACCCGGGCAACAAAGGAGAAGAATAATTTCAAGGTCCTGGGGTGGCCTAGCCAGTCTCCAGATCTCAACCCCATAGAAAATCTTTGGAGGGAGTTGAAAGTCTGTGTTACCCAGCAACAGCCCCAAAACATCACTGCTCTAGAGGAGATCTGCATGGAGGAATGGGCCATAATACCAGCAACAGTGTGTGAAAACCTTGTGGAAGACTTACAGAAAACATTTGACATCTGTCATTGCCAACAAAGGGTATATAATAACAAAGCATTGAGCTAAACTTTTGTTATTGATCAAATACTTATTTTCCACCATAATTTGCAAATAAATTCATTAAAAATCCTACAATGTGATTTTCTGGATTTTTTTCTTCTCATTTTGTCTGTCATAGTTTTACAGGCCTCTCTCATCTTTTTAAGTGGGAGAACTTGCACAATTGGTGGCTGACTAAATACGTTTTTGCCCCACTGTACTTCCATATTTCCAAGACCTATTCTTGAAGTTCAAGGGGTATAACATTTATTGGAATTCTGAAAGACTTTCGTTTTTAATGTAAATATATAATTTAATCGTATTATATATAGTAGAAAGCGTTGGGTTAGAAGAAGCCGACATAAAGTAAAATTTAACATCCATATATGGCCATGTAAACTTGAACACTGATAACTCCTGCAATAGATGTCGTTCAATTGGTAACATACATTGTTCTTTTCTCGAATGCCTTTTAAAGGGAAAGTAATCCAAAAGTAAACGGAATGTAATCAGATTACGTTACTGAGTTTGGGTAATCCAAAAGTTGTTACTGATTACAATTTTGGACAGTTAACTAGTAACAGATTACATTTAGAAAGTAACCTACCCAACCCTGAGACCTCACTCTCCATTAGTAGCCCCAGTAAACCATCTGTATCCTTGCACTGATCCCAAATCAAAAGTATATTTATTTTCTATACTATTAAAGATAATGAACAATGTTGCAGTTGGTTATACAGTGTAGCCTAGTGATTCTAGCAATAATATTGTTTGTCCATGAGTGCTTAGTGAGCAAACGCAGATGGGTCTTTGGGTTTTATACCCCTGGGGCACTACTGTCACCAAGTGGACATTACAGCTACTGCACCTCTGGTATAATTAATCAAATCAAATTGGTCACATACACATGGTTAGCAGATGTTAATGCGAGTGTAGCGAAATGCTTGTGCTTCTAGTTCCGAAGGACTGCATAGAACCCTCAAACTCAACTCTGGACCTCGAAGCCAGTTCCACTGCATTGTTTTATTGTCCCGTGACACTAGGTGTGCAATTAATAATCAGGTAGAACAGAAAACCAGCAGGCTCCGGACCTCGCAGGGTAAGAGTTGAGTACCCCTGGCATAAAACATCCAAAACATCAGTCTTCGCATTCTTGAATTTGACATTGGAGAGACTGTGAAACCTTTTGTGTCCAATGTGATCAGCTGTACAGGTTCATTACTTTTTCATCTAGTCACTGTCAAACTGTCCTGTTATCATGAGCTTCATTGTGCATCACCTGTATATTTAGTATCGGACTCGTTCCAAGTCACTTGAGCAGAATAATATAATTAGCATTACCATTTGCAACAACATGACTCTTTGCCTGCAGCATGTTCAAAACCGGACTACCTTTTATCAAGTCATTTTGCAGGACGCAGTATATAGGGGCTGGGCAGTATGGCAGTGAATGACATATTACAGGTTGAATGTACAGTGCCTTCGGAATGTATCCAGACCCCTGGACTTTTTCCACATTTTGTTAGGTTAAAGCCTTATTCTAAAAGGTGGAGTGCTGCAGACTGTTGTCCTTCTGGAAGTTTCTCCCATCTCCACAGAAGAGCTCTGTCAGAGTGATCATCAGGTTTCTTGGTCAACTCCCTGACTAAGGGCCTTCTCCCCCAATTGCTCAGTTTTGCCAGGGAGCCTGCTCAAGGAAGTCTTGGTGGTTCCAAACTTCTTCCATTTAAGAATTGAAGCCAAACTGCAGGAATTTTTTGGTACCCTTTTCCATATCTGTGCCTGGACACAATCCTGTCTTGGAGCTCTACGGACAACTCCTTTGACCTCGTGGCACGCACAGTCAACTGTGCGTCTTAAATAGACAGGTGTGTGTGAGCTTTTCCAAATCATGTCCAATCAATTGAATTTACCACAGGTGGAATCCAATCAAGTTGTAGAACCGTCAGGGATAAATCGATGATAACAGGATGCACCCGTGCTCAATTGAGTCTCATAGCAAAGGGTTTGATTAATTTGACGCATATCTTAAAATCAAACATTTGTCGTAAGAAAGACAGACAAATCTTGGAAATCAGCTTTTGTTTTACCACTCAAGGGAGGTGATGGTAGTAAATTGGATAATTATCGGCCCATCTAAGCTCTCCTGTTTGGCTAAAATTCTAGTCATTGGTGAAAAAGCAACTAAAATCTTTTAACTGTTAACACTTTCTAATAATCAATCTGGCTTCAGACCTAAACACAGTACTACTACGGCCACTGTACGTGTTGTAAATTACTAATGCCCAAGATAGAAAGTACTGTGCCGCCTTGTTCATAGATTTATCGAAAGCTTGTGACACTGTAGACCATGCCACTAAACTTAAGACTCTTGTCCATTTTAAATATTTAATGGATTTTTATAATGCAAGTTCTTGTGCTGTTAGGGCAATAACCCATGTGTAAATGTAATCTATTGCTGTATTATCTGTGATCGTTTTTTTTGTCTTATGTAGTTTCTTAATCATTGTACCTAAATTGTATGTGTAAACACGTATACGCAGGGACCAGCTGTAAGAGACCTTGGTCTCAGTCTGTGTTCCTTGTTGAAATAGAAGTATAAAGTTAAAATTGTTGCAAAAATGCATAACCTGTTTTTGCTTTATCATAGGGTATTGTGTATAGATTGCTGATTAAATAATTGTATCCATTTTAGAATAAGGCTGTAATGTAACAAAGTGTGAAAAAAGTTTTCCAAAGGCACTATGTCTGGAGCATCATTCTAAAAAGGGTACCGGTCTGCCAGAGGGTGTCCACCAATTATATAAAAACATGCTTTTAAATCAGTTAACCTAAAACCATATACATTGAATATGCATGCGGTTTAAGTAGTTCTGCATCATAACCAACAAGTAGCGTTTAATGACCATTAGGCTATAAGAAATCATTCAGATGTGAGCCATTAATGACAAGAATGACCTGTTTTTTTCCTCTTTTAATTGAAGATGCTTAGATTTCATTTGATTTTTTTTTTTTTTACATTACTTCCCAAAACAAGTGTCATGCACAATGCAGAGCTAGACATTGCACAGTCAGACTGTGGCTTTGGATGAATAAAAAAAGCTGCATGTTACAATTCTTCAACATTACACTACTACCCTATACCTTAACACTGGAGTCAAAGAAAACACATCCTCTTCACATTGCACCCGTTTAGGAACAATTAAAAACCAAACAAATAAAATAAATCTAGGAAGAATAAGTCCAGACCCCGGCGCAGCAGGGCTGTCAACTGAATGGGGACTAGAGAAAAATATTTGATTAAAAACCCACATTGTTCCAAGAAATACACTAAGGCAGTTAAGTTTCCCTACCCTGTGGAACTCCATTTATGGAAATCCACAACATTTCACTTATGAAAATGTATTTATCAAAAGGATAAACAGAACTAAGCATGACAGAAGAACCAACTTTAACGTCTTTTTTCCTTCCTATCAGACTTGCGATCCCGGTCACTGCGAGAGGACATCTTCCCTGACCGGCAGCCCTCAGAGCTGGTCCTCTTCCTGTCAGACTTAGAGCCCTTCTCTTTGGAACCTTTGGATTCACGACCACTGGCCATGGATGACTTCTGGCTCTTGTCACCACCTCCCTTCTTCCTCTCGGACGACTTCCTCTCGGACGACTTCCTCCTGTGCTTCCTGTCCTTCCTCCCCCGGCTGCGGCTCCTACTAGAGGAGCTGGAAGAGGAGCTGCCGCTGGAGGAGCTGCTCCTGCTGGAGGAGCCGCTAGAGGAGCCGGAGCTCCCGCTGGACGAGGAGCCAGAAGAGCTACTTGAGGAGCTACTGCTGCCACGACCATCTCCCTTCTTGTCCTTTGACTTGGACTTTCCACATCCCCTGCTTGATTCCCCGATCAGAGGCTCCAGCTCCTTGGGGGCAGCATCATACTGGGCAGGCTGGACATCAACAGTCTGCTTCATTGCACCTTGATCAGCCTCTTGGCTCTGCTCTGTTGTGAGAGGCTCTGTTCCAGCCTCCAGCAGGGGGATCTGAACCTCAGGGGCTATAGATGCTCCATCAGAGACTTCCAGACTAGGGTTGGGCTCTGAGAGCAGGGGTATGGACACTTCTGTATGTGGCTCTTCATCTTCAGTTGGTTGCATTTCAAAGCTTTTCTCCTGGTCGTCTGACACAGCTGTGGGGTCCTGATTCTGAAGCGGCTTATTTTCCTTTTCTACCTTAACCTGTTGCTGCTGTTCTGCTTCCTTCTCATTATCTACCTCTGCCTTACCTATCACCAAACTATCCTCCATCTTCTTATCCTGATCCCCGACCTGCCATTCAGC
Source organism: Oncorhynchus mykiss (assembly GCF_057628025.1). Classification (NCBI taxonomy): domain Eukaryota; kingdom Metazoa; phylum Chordata; class Actinopteri; order Salmoniformes; family Salmonidae; genus Oncorhynchus; species Oncorhynchus mykiss. Next base: position 74,024,314 of record NC_143046.1, on the reverse strand, counting down.
CTCCCTCACCACTGCAGTAACCTCCATCTGCTCTTCCACCTCTCTGAACTCTATTATTCTAATGTCTTGACCATTTTCCTCATTCTCCACCTTCTTAGGTGCCTGCTCCCTGACTCTCTCTCCTGGCTTTTTCTTTCTGTCCTCCTTACGCTTTACACCCACATCCCCCTCTAGTGTTGCCTCGTCCTCCATCTCCACATTAAACCGATTACCTGTCGCTTTGACTACCTGACCCGTGGGCTTACCCTCCTCTTGTTCTTCTTTCTTCAGGTCCTTACCCAGAGCGTTGTCCCTCAGAGACTGGCGTCGAGGCCGAGCCTCCATCTTATTCAGATACTCGGCAAACGCCTCGCATCTCTCCTCAAACATAACTGGAAATAGGGATAAAACAAAAACAGATTCAGTGACAGACAACGCACACCAAGGACGTGTATTATTGCCACTTGTCGGGTGCAGAGGAATGGCTAAAGGCACAATTGCTTACCATTCATTTTTTTCTGCGACTCATCAAAGAGCTTCTGAGTGGCTGAGCACATCCTCCCAGGCAGATAGAATATGGGTGGCTTGGTCTTTGTGCGGATGTACTTGACAATTTTTGTATTGTGCACATTCCACTCCTCTTGCTAGAATATGAAAAAGTTAATGAGCACAGAATCTCCTCATTGACATGTGGGGAAAACACATGAGGGTTTAATTTCATCTTACTGCAATGTTCCTACTGGTTTAACATTTCCTTTGTTTTTCTAAGGCTACACCATAACCAATAAGATTGAATATTGCTTTCAAGAAAGGTCCTTACCAAGTGAGCAAGCTCCACTTTCTGTTCCAACAGTTTTAGCTCTGTCTGCTTGGCACGCCTCTCATCAAAGAGCTCTCGTCTTTCACCCTCTACTTTCTTGCGTTCTTGTTCAGCTTGAACTTCCAATTTCTGTTCAATCTCAATGCGTTTCTTTTGCTAAGACGAGATAAAACATTAAACAAAAATGAATTTCCCATTGGGAAATATTCCAAACTATAGCTTAATGGCTGGAATCATTTTCACCAAGCATAAAGCTAAGGCCAATTTTTATGCATTTACAGTATCCGAACAGCAGTGATTAGTTTTATTGATGCACATATTGGAGTAAAGTGTTATCCCTACCCTATCTGTTGCCACATTAGATTCCTGCTTAAATTTCTGTAACGTTCCCATCAACAGGCCAAACATGCGTCGATTCCTATAGGGAAAAAGAAGCAAAAGCAATGACTAGCATGATAACAGTTCGATGATTTATTGGAAATAGAAAACTTCAATTTAGCACATGCTCTTACCCAGACCAACTTAGAGGCGGAATTAGGGTAAAGTGACTTACTCAAGGGCACAGATTAGCACCTAGTCGGCTAAGGGATTCGAACCAGCGACCTTTTGGTTACTGGCGCTGTTAATCACTAGACTACTTGCCACCCACTTATTCCTTACGCATACGTAATGATGCATTACCTTTGTTTTCCCCTCTCATCCATGGTCTGATCCTGAATCAGGTCTCGACGCGTACGCTCCTTGGAGGTAGCTACTACTGATGACTGCAACGCTGGCTATGTATGGAGAATGGCAAGCAGGGAGTTAAAACATTGAGGGAAAGATTAAAGACATTCAGTGTACAATGATTTACCTTCTTGACATCGTCATCATCCTCAGCGTCACTGTCATGGTGTGAATCTCTCCTCGCTCGCTGGTCACCGGCCAGCCTATACAATAAAGACAAGCAAGAGGACAAATACGTGATTTACCAGCCATATGAAATAGAAATCTGTTTGAATACCACCAGGTGTAGGTAATGCCTTTGTAGGAGAGCACTGTGACGATTCATTGACACCACATGGAAGTGACTGCAATAATTGTGTAGGGAGGAATGGCAGCCTACCAAGTGAAAGTTGGCTTCTTGCACATCTCCATCTATTTGGGCTCTATGTCTATTTTTTCACTTGTCTGTGCATCTATCTTTGGTACAGTAGCTAACTGATTGCCACTGATTTTTTTAAAGCCAACTACTTGACCAGGCTTTAGAGGGAGAGAAGCAAAAATGACTTCATTTAAATATGAGAGAATTCTCTTTCAGGGATATTAACCCAGCATAACATCCAAAAATACCACAACACTTCACCCATGCACACATACAGCTTATGCTGTCACGGAGCTGATGGCACGGGAAAGTTTGCACCCAGAACCAGTTGATACAAAGTTCCAATTGACAAACCACTCAAGACAGTGTGGACAGGCAGAGTAGAAAGATGACTAAATTGAAAGACAACCTGAACCAACTTCCACGCAAAGCAAATGTGATTGAGGATATTTATTTTCGGTGTATTTTCTGACAATTTCTTCATATTGTAATTATTTAAAAATGAGCCAACGGCTGGCTAAAGGAAACGGAACTACACTCCCTAAACAAATCACAATCAGAAACACCAAGCTCTAAGGCCAGGGAGAAAGCCCCCTGCAGTAATGGATAGCAGATTCATGCTGAAAACCAAACAAATTAGGCCTGGCTATATACCCTACATTGCATGTGATTTTTTGCTTTGAAGGTGTATCCAAGCCTGAAAAACATTGACGCAATTCTCTGTCAAGGGTGAGATCTGAAGCGCAGTCTTCAGCTCAGGAAACCAACCAAAACAGTAGTAAATGTATCACCCGATTTACTTAGAGGCATATCAATAGAGCAACAATGATTTTGAAGTTGCAGGCAGAGCCATCACCCCTCCCTGTGCAATCGAGTCCTGGACTTCCTGACGGGCCGCCCCCAGGTGGTGATGGTAGGAAACAACATCTCCACTTCACTGATCTGCAACACTGGGGCCCCACATGGGTGCGTGCTCAGCCCCCTCCTGTACTCCCTGTTCATCCATGACTGTGGCCATGCACGCATCCAACATTATCCTCAAGTTCGCAGACGACACAACAGTAGTGGCCTTGATCACCAACAATGCGACAGCCTACAGGGAGGAGGTGAGGGCACTCGGAGTGTGGTGTCAAGAAAACAACCTCTCACACAAAGTCAACAAAAAGGAGATGATCCTGGACTTCAGGAAACAGCAGAGGGAGAGCCCCCCCCCTAGCCACATCAAAGGGACAGCAGTGGTGAAGGTGTAAAGTTAAGTTCCTGGGCGTACACGTCACAGACAAACTGAAATGGTCCACCCAACAGCGCCTCAACTTAAGGAGGCTAAAGAAATTTGGCTCATCACCTAAAACCCTGACTAACTTTTACAGATCCCCAGATCCTGTCAGGCTGTATCACAGCCTGGTACGGAAACTGCAAGGCTACCCAGAGAGTGGTGCGGTCTGTACAACGCATCATCTGGGGGCAAACTACCTGCCCTCCATGATACCTTCAGCGCCCAATGACAAAGGAAGGCCGAAAAGATCATCAAGAACAATAACCACCCAAGCCACTGCCTGTTCACCCCACTATCACCCAGAAGGCAAAGTCAGTACAGGTGCATCAAAGCTGGGGCCAAGAGACTAAAAAAATATATATATCTCGACCATCAGACTGCTAAACAGCAATCACTAACAGAGGCTGCTGCCTACATTGAGACCAATCACTGGCCACTTTATTAAGTGGATCATTAGTCACTTCATACAATGCACTTAAATGTATAAATATCTTACATTACTCATATCACACTATTTTATACCCTCTATTGCACCTTGCCTATGCCTCTCAGCCATTGCTCATCCATATACTTACATGTACATAATCTCATTCACCCCTTTAGATGGGGTAGTTGGGGGATTGTTTGATTACTTGTTGCATATTACTGCACTGTCGGAACTAGAAGCACAAGCATCTCGTTACTCAAATTATCATCTGCTAACCATGTGACAAGTAATTTGATTTGAGCAGAGGGAGTACCACTCATTTTTGCTGCAGCAGGAAAAGGGCCAGATCTATAGATTATTCTAACCTCAGAAGGGCCCCTTCAATGTCCCTCTGTTTAGCTGGGGGTCCTCCAGGTCCTCCACCAATGTCGGAGAGTCCACGTCTGTAGACAAGTATGAATGTTACATAAAGCTCTGACAGAGGTATTGACACCAACTGATGGAAAGTAAGGCAAAATGTTTTACCTCAACAAGTTGATTCCTCGTCCCCTACCTCCAACACCTGGGATGGTTGGCCTTCTAGCTTGGCCAGGTCTGAAAGGAAGGTAGAGAGATTAGTTACTTCTTGTCATTTAGCTGTAACATACATAGATGGACCAGAGCTGTAGTCATAGCTAGCTAGGTTTTCTCAAATCTATCGCTAGCTAACGTTATATAGGGGTGTTAATCCATTTGGAATGGAGATAGCTTTTCCACACGGATTTGTCTAACTACCGTTACTTCTACTCCGATAAGTTTGGACATGAAACTGAATCGAAACTAGCCAACTCGTGGCTAGTACAGTTATTAATTAGCAAGCTAACGTTAATGGGAGAATAAAACGTAACTGGCAAGGACTGAGTAAGTTAGCTTGCTAGCAGAAAATAATATGATAATATTACTACTCTCTCTAACTTAACGTTACTTCGCAAGTTCAACAATAATGAATGGGCAACCGCAACCACCCAGCTGTCACCTACCGGTAAGTAAAAACTCCAGTTAGCCATTTAAGTATATGTACTTCCATTTAACTAGACAACTACCACAAGGCCGATTCGATTATACAGCACGCACCCTGGTTGTGCACGAGAATGGGAGATGCCATTTTTTTCTTGGGACTGGCGTATTGCTAGATAACGTTAGACGAATAAAGGCTGACACATAGAATACAATGTTGCGTTTCAAAATGCAGTATGTCTTACCTCAATTCATTAGGATCCCGGCCAGTTAATTTACGGATATTATCGTCTACATTTTTCAAACTCTCTTTAGCTTTCTCAAGCTGGGCTTGCAAAGACCCTACTGCCACCGCCATCTTAGCTAACAAGCTTTCCTCTCACAGGTCGCTCGGCGCAATGCATCATGGGGGGTGATAAACGCGTTTCACTACGTTGATTGACAACTCAAAGTAGTTAAACGCACACGTCCATAAATTGTGGGTTACTGTTTTCCGAAATCCTCGGGACATCCCTACCCCAACCATTTGCAATGTTTACTGCAATGGGGGTAATGACGTCCCAAGGATTCCAGAAAGCAATGACCATAGATGTGAGCATTCTCCAATCGCCACATGTCCAGTATTTTCTTGACGATAATCAAATATTTTCTTTGGGCGAGATCGTTTGCATGGCACGGTGACCCGGGACCATTCCATTGGTCCTTAAGTGAAATCTCCACCCGGACACCGGTCCATGCAAAACGAACTCGCCCATTGATTCTGACTCGGTCCTATATATTGCTTGATTAGGTCACATGACCTTGATTTGACGCTTTTTCATCTAACTGTCACGTTTTTTTTTTGGTCAGCAGCACCATCCTCAGACACTTACTTTTACTTTTGGTCCAATTCTCATTTTTGTAAAATACTTCAAATAAAGGCTATAATTCAGGTCATGTCACATTATTAACCAAAACACAGGGCCCTAATGATGACAAATAATACTAGCAATTTGGTTGTTTTGATCCTAAAGTTACACCACAGAAAAGTGGCATTTAAAACATCTGGTTACTAAAACACTCCTTCAGAACAATGGATTTATGTGTATGTCTGATGTCCGTATGGCATACAGCTTTTCTTTAAGGTACATAGCAGTGGTGGGCTTGTAAGGATGAAAACACAACAATTGTGAAAGCAAACATTTTATTTAATTCCAACAATAGCAGAAGTTGAATACTAACTATAATAGAAAAAAAACTAAAAACGGTCCAATTTCACAAATTATTGGGTACATTTTCTTCACAAATCACCACAGTGCAACTTCCCATGGATCCCAAATCTGAGCATGATGATGGGTTCATAGAGCTACAGTTCATGGTGTGATCAGTTTCAGCCTCAAATCGTGGATTTCACCACATTAACCCATTTAGTCCTCCTTATCGGCCTTAACCCATTTAGTCCTCCTTATCGGCCAAGTCGTTCTGATCAAAGTACCTATGTAAAAAAAAATATATATATATATATATATGATTATCAAACAACAAGTTTTCCTGGCTGTGAGTTTTTGTGAAGTCAAATAACATAGCTTACCTAGCAACAAGGCAGATCATCAAGTTTAGAGGAGACAACCTTTCATCTTCCTGGCTTTCCTGTAATGGTAAAGAAAGAAAAAATTGAGAATGACTATCATACCCTGTTCATCCTTATCAAACATTTGAGCATCTGCTGTATTTGAACATTTGAATTTTACCCATAAGGAAGTTGGTTTGTAACCTCTCATCTCAACATCCATTAATACCAGCCACTATATCATCCTACCAGATTGGCCCGCACTTCAGAACTCCGTCTGGCCAGCTGTCTTATTAGGGAATGTGCTTCAGGGAGAAGAGGTTTCTCAAGGCAAGCCAGCAGTGCATACAGCCATCTTCCCTAGAGAAGTTGAACACATATTAGCCATGAAAGCATCATGGTTGGGGTCAATTCCATTTAAAATTCCAGTCAATTCAGAAAGTAAACTGAAATTCCAAAGTCAATTCCAAATTCTCTTCAAATGCTTTTTAATTAGGGCAATTTGGAATTGGGTTTACTTTCTGAATTTACTGAAATAGATATGAAATTGACCCCAAACATGGAAAGTATTAAAAATGCCAAATTGTGTTGATGACATTAAATAAACTGAACTTACCAACTGCGGGACAAACTCTCTCTCTTCAAACCAGTTTATCAAGTACTCCAAAACTGCAGAGATTGTGGCCTAGTAGGGAAGATATAATTGAGTGTCAAACACAAGTACCGTCATTGAAGTCATGATTAGAAGCATCAACTGATGAGGGAGGATTGCAGTGAGTGCCATGCCAATGCTGTGAAAACACTCACCTGATTTAATCTGCTCACTATACTAAGGAAAGGTGGAAAACCAACCTGGTGAAACAAGTGGTTAAATATCAGACGCATGATTAATGGCAAACTCTTTATACAAAAATCTTACATGATGTATATTATCTATGGTCAGATATTTCCACTATAACAGGGGTTCTTAAAGGGGAACTCTCAATCCCAATTTCAGCATTTGCCCAAAACCTTCAAATAATAAAAAATAAAATGCATTCAGATGAGAAGTTGTGGGTGGGAGGGGGGGGGGGGTTGCTCATAGATATTCATTTTTGGGGTGGGTAAACATTATTGTACCGGAGCCAGACACTTTCTCACGAAAGCATAATAACTGCGATATGTGAATGCAAGCATATATGGCTTTAGACAGTTAGCTTACAGTGTTATGGCATTAAATTCCAAACATCTATTGCCACTTGTGGTGTCAGTTCGAATCCCCCATGGGGCATAATTTTTTTTGTTGAAATGTGAACTCACATTTATTTCAGTATTGTGTTGGGAAGAAAAGTGCCATCATCACTTTGAAAATGAAAATTAGGGGCTCAATTCAATTCAACCAGCATTGCAGTATTTAATCCAACTGTAAAATTAACTCACAGATGAGGTTTTTATACAGTACCCAAGACCACAACTACTACGAGGGCGACGCCTCTCACAGGTAGGCGTTCACTTTACAGAATTAGAAGTGTGGGCACGGAATGAATATTGTAAATAAAGCATATGTAGAAAAAAATATATCTGCCCAATGTGGGATTAGAACTCACAACTATTGAACTAAGAGCCAAACTATCATGGTTCAAACACACCAACACCTTGTCCCCCTCAGGAGACTTTGGCTTGGGTCTCCAGATCCTCAAAAAGTTCTACAGCTGCACATTGAGAGCATCCTGACCGGTTGCATAACCGCCTGCTATGGCAACTGCTAGGCATCCGAGCGCAAGGAACTACAGAAGGTAGTGCGTACGGCCCAGTACATCACTGGGGCCAAGCTTCCTGCTATCCAGGACCTATTTACTTGGCGGTGTCAGAGGAAGGCCGAAAAATTGTCAAAGACTCCAGTCACCCAAGCCATAGACTGTTCTCTCTGCTACCGCACAGCAAACGGTACCAGAGCACCAAGTCTAGGTCCAAAAGGCTCTTTAACAGCTTCTACCCCCAAGCCATAAGACTGCTGAACAATTAATCAAATTATTTTACACTGCTGCTACTCACTGTTTATTATCTATGCATAGTCACTTTACCCCTACCTAAATGTACAAATTAGCTCGACTAACCTGTACTCCTGCACATTGACTCAGTACCGGTACCCCCTGTATATAGGCTCCCGAGTGGCACAGTGGTCTAAGGCACTGCATCGCAGTGCAAGAGGCGTCACTATAGTACACTATAGTACCTGGTTCGAATATAGCCTCTGTATTGTTATTTTATTGTGTTACTTTTTATTTTTTACTTTAGTTTATTTAGTAAATATTTTCTTAACTATTTATTGAACTGTTGTATTCGGCTCATGTGACAAATACAATTTGATTTGAACTGTGTCATAGGAGCACCACCAATCAGTCATCACAACTGAGGAAAAAAACAAATACTTTTGACATGACCACCACTGTCATCTATTTCTTGTTACGCTGGATGTAGACACGAATTTAAACGTATAGTCCTCATAGCCTACATGTTTTTTTCTCGTAAAAGCACAGTGTGTGAAATGGTAAGCAAAAACATAGAATTTGGTCATGGGCGGAAATGTGCCTTACTGCATTTTGAATTTGGTGTAAGGTCAGTAGTTTAGTCATGGAAGTATCATTCAAAATATATTGGCACACTCCACTTAGCAAGACCATTGCCAAATTAGGCAAACTTTCACCTGCTTTTATAGTAAGCCTTGAGGTGGAACCCCCCAGCACATCTTGAAGGGAGTGTATTTCATACCAACCCCTCCCTTGAGGTGGGACCACCCAGCACATCTTGAAGGGAGTGTATTTCATACCAACCCCTCCCTTGAGGTGGGACCACCCAGCACATCTTGAAGGGAGTGTATTTCATACCAAACCCTCCCTTGACATGACGTAGAGGCACCGTCTCAAGGTGCCTCTACATCACGATTTCAATGGTAGAGTTGAACCGCTATGGGGAAAGAGATATATTTACTGCTAAACTATTTCACTTTTGCAACAAACTGTCAAAAATGAAGACAATAAATGACATATGACTTATACTCCAAAACATCTGGTTTTCAATTAAATAAATGTTTTTTCATTAAAGTTACTCTTTAAACTTTTTCAGCTCGAGCCCAAAATGAGAAATGTACCGACCGTCCTCCGATGACCAAAATTAAGAAAAAATAGTGTGAGACTATAGATGTATTCTCATAACTTGTGACCCACTGCTCAGATGCCCAGGGCCCGCTTTGGGTCTGGACCCATAGTTTAAGAAACCTGGTCTAAAAGATTACCTTCACATAATCAAGGCCTCGATCTTCAACACCAGGGTCAATGGGAGGGGAGTTCAAATAAACATTTTCACCCAGGCAGAACTTTTTCCATTGTTCCTCCGAGTCCTGTTTTGGCTGGAGATAGACAAAACACATAGTTAGAGAGTGTATGTTGTATTTTACAATTCACTTTTACAAATAACAACAACAAAAAATCATAATCACCATTAACACATTGTCATCCAATGCATGACCACTCCAGTGTTGTCTATGCTTACTGATACTCTGCAAGTAGTAAAACATGATCAGAATAACTCACTTCAACCCAACGTGACAAATAAATTGAAATGTATAGGGGATAATACAATCTATAGTTACCTGTCTTATTTCTGAGAAGTTGCTGACTTGCTGTCGCTGCCATTTTAAACTCGGTGAAAATCCTTGAGGAGCAGCTTGGCAACCTGTGAGCTACCAAATAAAAGTTGACAAGAAATTATACATACATAGTCAGATAGACTGTCTGTCTCTCTAGTTACATTTTATTTGTGGCAGTGGCCTACCTATATGGTGAAACTTACCGACACGTTCACTGATTGTTTCTTTCTCAATTTCTTTGGATCAATCTTCGCCACCACAACATCAGGACAGAGAGACGCCTCTAATCTGAAAAAAAAAGAGAAAGGCAGCGTATTTTTTTTAATACATGAATGCGTGTTTCCTGGGAATATGCGTGTAAACTATGAAAATACAGTGCTATGCGGGACTTACTGAACCTGTCTCAAATACTCCTGGGGATTTCTTGGAGGCTCGTTTAGATTGAAGTCTTCGCCAGTGTCGCATGTTTCCACAGGCAGAAGCCTGGGCATCAGTTCCTCCACATCGGATTTCATGCTGAAACTCCAAATTATTTGCTCAGTGTCGGATTGATATACTGTTAGATTAACAGGCAACTAATGACACTTGTATTTACTGCTGTACTTCTGTTATCACGTTATAAAGGTTGTTTTGTTGGATAAGGACACAAGTCTCACATCAAAATAATCAAAACGCCATTTTGTTTCAAGTGCGAATCATGACGCGTTTAGAATGTGCCCGTTGCCATGGTGATTTAAAGATAACGCTACATGTGTATTTTGGCATTCCAAATTCCACAGGTCAAGGTCTACAACATAATTTTCCACGCGTTGCTTTCCAACATAATGACCAATAACATATTGTTTTTACAACTAAATATACTACGCCATAATTACTGTACAAATAATTGAAATCACCTGAAGGGAGATACTTCTCCAATAAACATTGATTGTTTGTATTGCTTATAGATCAGCCCTTGCCTTGGTAAATTAAATCGTTCTTGTTGCAAGCACTGTTGCCACGTTAATCATTACTCCTCAGTTACCTTGTATCTTGATTCCCTCCTCATTTAGCCATTGAAACATGTTTACTTGTTGAGATGTGACTGCAACAACTTGAAGGCAATGTTCATTTGGCACAATGGAATTCAACGCGACATGACTATTCAACTTGGAACACCATTTCACCACAGTTTTTTAACTACCCAGTTTCACTGTGGACCATTCTACATGACTGGACTTTCCAGGGTCAATATGGCTGCTTCACAGATATACATTTGGACATTTACTATTTTCCTTTTTCCAACTCTAACTTGGGGATTGCTGTCTGACTTCAAAATGTGTGGCGACTCTGAATGTGAAAGTAAGTAGATAACAAGAAAATAAATGGTTAGGCTATGTGCAGCACATATTACAAATTAATTATTCATACATTTCCTTATTTGGCTTTTGTGTGTATAGGCTTGCTGAGTCGGGTCAGGGCCACAAGAGATCACAGAGGAAAGGATTGTAGATTCCTGAACTTCAAAAAAGGGGATGTGATATTTGTTTACCACAAACTCTCTGGCAAAAGAGATGATTTATGGGCAGGAAGTGTAAGTGTTTTTTTTGTCACTGAAATCACATTGAATAACATATATTTTGTTGTTTGTTTGTTTTGCAATAATGTTTTGTGCCCTATGCTGTATTTCAGATTGACAGACGATTTGGTTATTTCCCA